>NW_027362160.1:305000-422500 GCF_039654945.1 Dendrobates tinctorius | reverse complement strand
GAATATGTATGATGGGTATATGGGCACGGGACTATGGGATGGCGGATATGAATGATGGGTATATGGGCACGGGACTATGGGATGGCGGATATGTATGATGGGGGTATAGGCATGGGACTATGGGATGGCGAATATGTATGATGGGTATATGGGCATGAGACTATGGGATGGAGGATATGTATGATGGGTATATGGGCACGGGACTATGGGATGGCGGATATGAATGATGGGTATATGGGCATGGGACTATGGGATGGCGGATATGTATGATGGGTATATGGGCATGAGACTATGGGATGGAGGATATGTATGATGGGTATATGGGCACGGGACTATGGGATGGCGGATATGTATGATGGGTATATGGGCACGGGACTATGGGATGGCGGATATGAATGATGGGTATATGGGCACGGGACTATGGGATGGCGGATATGTATGATGGGGGTATAGGCATGGGACTATGGGATGGCGAATATGTATGATGGGTATATGGGCATGAGACTATGGGATGGAGGATATGTATGATGGGTATATGGGCACGGGACTATGGGATGGCGGATATGTATGACGGGTATATGGGCACGGGACTATGGGATGGCGGATATGTATGATGGGGGTATAGGCATGGGACTATGGGATGGCGAATATGTATGATGGGTATATGGGCATGAGACTATGGGATGGAGGATATGTATGATGGGTATATGGGCACGGGACTATGGGATGGCGGATATGAATGATGGGTATATGGGCATGGGACTATGGGATGGCGGATATATATGACGGGTATATGGGCATGGGACTATGGGATGGAGGATATGTATGATGGGTATATGGGCACTAGACTATGGGATGGCGAATATGTATGATGGGTATGTGGGCACGGGACTATGGGATGGAGGATATGTATGATGGGTATATGGGCACGTGACTATGGGATGGAGGATATGTATGATGGGTATATGGGCACTAGACTATGGGATGGCGAATATGTATGATGGGTATGTGGGCACGGGACTATGGGATGGAGGATATGTATGATAGGTATATGGGCACGTGACTATGGGATGGAGGATATGTATGATGGGTATATGGGCACTAGACTATGGGATGGCGAATATGTATGATGGGTATATGGGCACGGGACTATGGGATGGAGGATGTGTGATGGGTATATGGGCACGGGACTATGGGATGGAGGATATGAATGATGGGTATATGGGCATGGGACTATGGGATGGCGGATATATATGACGGGTATATGGGCATGGGACTATGGGATGGAGGATATGTATGATGGGTATATGGGCACTAGACTATGGGATGGCGAATATGTATGATGGGTATGTGGGCACGGGACTATGGGATGGAGGATATGTATGATGGGTATATGGGCACGTGACTATGGGATGGAGGATATGTATGATGGGTATATGGGCACTAGACTATGGGATGGCGAATATGTATGATGGGTATGTGGGCACGGGACTATGGGATGGAGGATATGTATGATGGGTATATGGGCACGTGACTATGGGATGGAGGATATGTATGATGGGTATATGGGCACTAGACTATGGGATGGCGAATATGTATGATGGGTATGTGGGCACGGGACTATGGGATGGAGGATATGTATGATGGGTATATGGGCACGTGACTATGGGATGGAGGATATGTATGATGGGTATATGGGCACTAGACTATGGGATGGCGAATATGTATGATGGGTATGTGGGCACGGGACTATGGGATGGAGGATATGTATGATGGGTATATGGGCACGTGACTATGGGATGGAGGATATGTATGATGGGTATATGGGCACTAGACTATGGGATGGCGAATATGTATGATGGGTATATGGGCACGGGACTATGGGATGGAGGATGTGTGATGGGTATATGGGCACGGGACTATGGGATGGAGGATATGTATGATGGGTATATGAGCACGGGACTATGGGATGGAGGATATGTATGATGGGTATATGGGCACGTGACTATGGGATGGAGGATATGTATGATGGGTATATGGGCACTAGACTATGGGATGGCGAATATGTATGATGGGTATATGGGCACGGGACTATGGGATGGAGGATGTGTGATGGGTATATGGGCACGGGACTATGGGATGGAGGATATGTATGATGGGTATATGGGCACTAGACTATGGGATGGCGAATATGTATGATGGGTATATGGGCACGGGACTATGGGATGGAGGATGTGTGATGGGTATATGGGCACGGGACTATGGGATGGAGGATATGTATGACGGGTATATGAGCACGGGACTATGGGATGGCGGATATGTATGATGGGTATATGGGCATGGGACTATGGGATGGAGGATATGTATGATGGGTATATGGGCACTGGACTATGGGATGGAGGATATGTATGATGGGTATATGGGCACTGGACTATGGGATGGAGGATGTATGATGGGTATATGGGCACGGGACTATGGGATGGAGGATATGTATGATGGGTATATGGGCACTGGACTATGGGATGGAGGATATCTATGATGGGTATATGGGCATGGGACTATGGGATGGCGGATATGTATGATGGGTATATGGGCACGGGACTATGGGATGGAGGATATGTATGATGGGTATATGGGCATGGGACTATGGGATGGAGGATGTGTGATGGATATATGGGCACTGGACTATGGGATGGAGGATATGTATGATGGGTATATGGGCACGGGACTATGGGATGGAGGATGTATGATGGGTATATGGGCACGGGACTATGGGATGGAGGATGTATGATGGGTATATGGGCACGGGACTATGGGATGGAGGATATGTATGATGGGTATATGGGTACGGGACTATGGGATGGAGGATGTATGATGGGTATATGGGCATGGGACTATGGGATGGAGGATGTATGATGGGTATATGGGCACGGGACTATGGGATGGAGGATATGTATGATGGGTATATGGGCACGGGACTATGGGATGGAGGATATGTATGATGGGTATATGGGCACGGGACTATGGGATGGAGGATATGTATGATGGGTATATGGGCACGGGACTATGGGATGGAGGATATGTATGATGGGTATATGGGCATGGGACTATGGGATGGAGGATGTGTGATGGATATATGGGCACTGGACTATGGGATGGCGGATGTGTGATGGGTATATGGGCATGGGACGGCGGATATGTATGACGGGTATATGGGCACGGGACTATGGGATGGTGGATATGTATGATGGGTATATGGGCATGGGACTATGGGATGGAGGATGTGTGATGGGTATATGGGCACGGGACTATGGGATGGCGGATATGTATGATGGGTATATGGGCATGGGACTATGGGATGGTGGATATGTATGATGGGTATATGGGCACGGGACTATGGGATGGCGGATATGTATGATGGGTATATGGGCATGGGACTTTGGGATGGAGGATATGTATGATGGGTATATGGGCACGGGACTATGGGATGGCGGATGTGTGATGGGTATATGGGCACGGGACTATGGGATGGCGGATATGTATGACGGGTATATGGGCATGGGACTATGGGATGGCGGATATGTATGATGGGTATATGGGCACGGGACTATGGGATGGCGGATATGTATGACGGGTATATGGGCACGGGACTATGGGATGGCGGATATGTATGATGGGTATATGGGCATGAGACTATGGGATGGAGAATATGTATGATGGGTATATGGGCATGGGACTATGGGATGGCGGATATGAATGATGGGTATATGGGCATGGGACTATGGGATGGCGGATATATATGACGGGTATATGGGCATGGGACTATGGGATGGAGGATATGTATGATGGGTATATGGGCACTAGACTATGGGATGGCGAATATGTATGATGAGTATGTGGGCACGGGACTATGGGATGGAGGATATGTATGATGGGTATATGGGCACGTGACTATGGGATGGAGGATATGTATGATGGGTATATGGGCACTAGACTATGGGATGGCGAATATGTATGATGGGTATATGGGCACGGGACTATGGGATGGAGGATGTGTGATGGGTATATGGGCACGGGACTATGGGATGGAGGATATGTATGATGGGTATATGGACACGGGACTATAAGATGAAGGATGTGTGATGGGTATATGGGCACTCGACTTTGGGATGGCGAATATGTATGATGGGTATATGGGCACGGGACTATGGGATGGAGGATATGCATGATGGGTATATGGGCCTGGGACTATGAGATGAAGGATGTGTGATGGGTATATGGGCACCCGACTATGGGATGGCGAATATGTATGATGGGTATATGGGCACGGGACTATGGGATGGAGGATGTGTGATGGGTATATGGGCACTCGACTATGGGATGGAGGATGTGTGATGGGTATATGGGCACGGGCCTATGGGATCATGGATATGTATGATAGGTATTTGGGCATGGGACTATGGGATGGAGGATGTGAGATGGGTATATGGGCATGGGACTATGGGATGGAGGGTATGTATGATGGGTATATGGGCATGGGACTATGGGATGGAGGATATGTATGATGGGTATATGGGCATGGGACTATGGGATCGTGGATATGTATGATGGGTATATGGGCACGGGACTATGGGATGGAGGATGTGTGATGGGTATATGGGCGCGGGACTATGGGATGGAGGATGTGTGATGGGTATATGGGCACGGGCCTATGGGATCATGGATATGTATGATAGGTATATGGGCATGGGACTATGGGATGGAGGATGTGAGATGGGTATATGGGCATGGGACTATGGGATGGAGGATGTGTATGATGGGTATATGGGCATGGGACTATGGGATGGAGGATATGTATGATGAGTATATGGGCATGGGACTATGGGATCGTGGATATGTATGATGGGTATATGGGCACGGGACTATGGGATGGAGGATAATTATAATTTGCTATAACTAACCACAGTTAGTTACTATGCCCGGGCAGCGCGGGCTCTTCAGCTAGTATGTATTAAAGGAGTTGACTTTGGATGCCTTGTGACTCTTATCCAGACATACATTGCCCACAATTACCCAGCCTAGATTGAGTCTTTGGGATTATGGAGCATGATCTGAACCGCTGCATTGTTGGCGCACCTTGTGGACCTTCACAATGTCTCTCCCGAGTAGGATTAGAATATCAGCATCCGTGTCCAGAGGAGGAATCTGGTTAGTTAGATGCCTCAAGTGGGGATGATGAAGTGCGGCGTCCGGAGTAGGAATTTCTTCCCTTTCATCTGGTATCTGATCACATTCAATTAAAGTTGTCAACGGTATGTGCACGTCCCCTTTGATTGAAGAGTCAATGTACCCAGAGGCTCTTCTGCCAGAAGTCTCAATACGACCAGAGGAGGTGTTGAGGGTGTATGGAGTCGATTGTCCATTTAAATTGAAGATCTCAAAGAGTTTTGACTTTGTTAGAGACCTGTTGCTCTGCTCATCTATTAGAGCATACATTCTGGAGGCCTTGTCTGGTTATCCTTTTGGATAGACATCGACGAGACATACCTTGGCACAACATTTAGAACCATTTCCTTCTCCACAAACTTCAATACACGAGGAGATAGAAGTTGCAGTAGGATCAGGAACTTGTGGCTCCCCGCCATGATTTTGAACAGGCTTGGATGATGCTGAAGGTTGTACATTGTGTTGAGCTGGTGTGGGATGCATAGATGTAACGTGTTTGTCACTACTACATTCAGTGCATTTAATGATGGCCTTACAGTCCTTAGCACGGTGGTCTGAGGAGGCGCAACTCTAAAAACATATCCCAAGCTCCTTGAGAGTATCTGTGCGCTCCTGCAAAGTCCACGACATTCCTAAAGTGGGTGAGGTCTTTTGTGGATAGGGCACATGCGGTCACTGTCCATAACCTTAGGAGCAACAGTATTTGTTATAGTGAAGGCGGGTGCTGTAAGTGGAACATCAGTCTGTCTCACGGATACTGTGCCCCTTAACTCTCTACATCTGGTGGCAATGTTATCATACCTTGTAGATGATGACGATGAAGCTGGTGGAGTAGATTCAGTGAAATCGATGCAGGGATCATTCTTCTTCAGAGCTTGATCACTGATAAATCTGGAAAAATGTGAAAAGGGAGGAAAAGACATGCTTTTATACTGAGAGCCGTAGTCTGCCCATTTATTCTGCATCTAGTATTGTGAGGATAGAGGGAGACACAAGCGCAATATAGGGTCTTATCCCACAAATAAAGTAAGCGGTTTGACAGAAAACTGCTCCCCTGGTAGTAGGTATTCAAAGCATGTATAGATAAGGGCTGCTGCAGATCCACAAGTCGGTCACCGACTATCTGAAACAGAGCTCTGCAAAGGAATACGTGGATTTCGTCCGCGCTGCCCAAATGATGACATTCCAGAAGGTTAATAAAGTTTGACAGTGGTTTATTCTACGCGTTTCAAGGTTTTTTGCAACTTCTTCAGGAAATACCACCATTTATCCTGCATGCCATATGGCAACTTGGACACTACTGGATTTACGCCATGAGCAATATCATGGTGACTCAGTCCTGAAAGACCTGGGTCTAATTTTGCCAATTCTAGTTCCTTTAGCAGGTCGCTTAGGTCTTGAAGTTTTCGGTTGTCCTTGCTACTTATCTTTGGGAAGGTTTGCAGCCTCTTAAATAAGGCACAGGCTATGGCTTCTGAGCTGCCGTAGGTTTGCTCCAGTCTCTCCCATGCTGCAATAAGACCTGCATCTGAATGGTCCACGTGAACGGCCCTTATTGTCGTGATACGCTCCGCTGATTCTGGGCCTAACCAGTTAACAAGCAAATCCAGTTGTTCCTTGCCGGTGAGGTTAAGGTCTTGAATTATTGCTTGAAAGGTCGACTTCCAGGCTCTATAGTTTTCTGCACGATCATCAAACTTCAAGAGACTGATGTTTATTAACTTCCTGCGAATCATGTATCTGGCAGTGTCAGACATGTCCAATCTTCTGGTCATAGCTGCAGGATTAACTTGTGGTATCTCTGGGGAATGTAAGTTCTTTGGCTTATATGACTGAAACAAATCAGGACGAGATGATGCAGCGTGAAGGTTAAGCTGTGGTTTAGTCTCTATAGGGTTTGCTGGCTGCAGTCTAAATTGGGGGTCAGTGCTGGAAGTTACCTTGTCGGCAGTAAGTGGCGACATCTCTTGGCTTGTGGGAGAACGGAGGTGGCACTGGTACAGGTGTTAAATGTCTTAGCACGTAGTCAGGAGTGCGATCAGCTGGGTCCTCCACCTCTCCTGGGACAAGGCAGCTCATACCAGCTTCTTGACCTAGTGCTTGTTCTAGAAGCTTCAGTTCAGCGAGGGCTGTTGCTTGTTCCTTTTCTGCTTGGAGTATTTTCAATTGGAGCTCCTGGCTTTTTAGTTGGGTCTCCATCTCATTTCTTTGGGTTTCTATCTCAGCCTCCTTCCTAGCAAAGGAACTTCTTACTCTAGCTTCCTCTGCAGACGCTCGGATTTCCAGTAGCTAGTCAGACAATGTTGGCTTCCTGGAGTGAGCTGATCTGGAAGATCGAGATGTGATTTTTCTTGATGTTGTGTAATGTGACCTAACCTCTTGGAGGTGGGGGCAATGCGGAGTTCTGCCTTATCTTGAGCATCTTTCACTAATGAGGACTTGGAGAAGAGTTTCTCTTTCAGCTAGCTCTATTGGGGCATCTTCCATGTCACAGTTAGGCCGGGTTCACACTTGCGTTTGGCTGGTCTGCGTATGGCTGCCTACTTCCTCCCTTAAGCTCCGCCTACACCCCGCCTACTTGCGCATGCATCCTACGTACCTATCTTTAACAATGGGTACGCAGGGACATGCGTTGTATGCAGATGCGTCTGCATGCGATGTTTTGACTTGTCCCCGGACCGCACGGGAACGCAACATATTGTCGAAACGCGTTGATCGCTGCATGGACATGCTAATGTGACTAAATGCCATATGTAGGATTTTTATATCTACAGAATAAAAGTGAATTTTTATATTTCCATTCCTATTTGCTGGATCCATCCTCTTCTATACAATGTTAAAGATAGGTAGGCAGAGTGACGCAGGACGCATGCAGTAGGCGGAGCGTAAGGGAGGAAGTACGCAACCATGCGCAGACCAGCCAAACGCAAGTGTGAACCCGGCCTTACTCAGGAATGTCATGTACTTTGTAGACAGTGTCTGGTAGCGATCATAGGTGGCAGATAAACGATTCAACGTGGCGGTTAAATCTGCTGTGTCATTGTTAGAGCGTGGAATAGCTGCTAAATAATGATCAACTCTGCCCCATAAGTGATCTGGGTTATCATGGAACTGGGTCGCCCTCCCAGGGCCGTGGGGTACTCGGTACCAGGCCAGGGTCAGGGGAATGTGTCACAGCAGCGGTGACCCGGTCCGTGGCCCTGGGGGCCCAAGTAATGGGGGAATGTAGTTTAAGTGGAATGGAATAGTTCGTGACGCCACCTGTGGTGCTCGGCAAGGGAGGTGTTAAGCCGACGCTGCAGACAGATCCTCTGGGACAGATGGTGTGGTGCAGCGAAGATGGTATAGCCCTCCACAGGCAGGGCTGTGGTCCCAGGGCAGTGTAGATGTGGGGACACTTAGGTGGTGTAGTGTCCGGCGCAGGGGATGTAGCAGTGTCAGGCAGACAGGCACAGGAAGGAATGGAGGACACCAGGGCATGTAGTTCTAAAGCTTTACTCACAGTCAGTAATGCCCGCTGTTATGAATGGGTCACCGAGGAGGAAAAACAACACAAGCCAAGTCTCAGAAAACCAGAGAGGTTGGTAACTATGCAGATTGCAGATCCCTGATCCTATCCACACAACTAGCAGCAGTCGTGGAGTGTTCCTACGATGATCCTAGACGCCTCGTCACAACCGGAGAGCTACATAAGCCTAAAGCAGGAAAAGAGGAAAACTAACTGCCCCAGAGCAGACCCCAAAGGAAAGACAGCCCCCACACATGTATTGACGGTGAAACAAGATGAAAACACAAACAAAGGCAGAAAAATAGGTTGAGCAAACGATGGGGCCCGACTAACTAGAAAGGACAGGAAAGGAAAGACTCTGTCTGCAATCTGCCAAAAACCCTACCAAAATAATGTCCAACACTTCTGATAGCAAAATTAACCCTGAAGTCACTAGACTTCTCCCACTATATCAGCACTCTGAAATATTCTGAGACAGAGCAAAAAGAGGCCAATCTAATAAAGGACCAAAAGGCAAAAACAGACAAATAGGAGTGGAAATTCAGCACAACCCCAGCAGGGGCTGGCTGACCACAAAAAACTGAATTGACCAACAAGAGCAAGTGTGAACAATAGCAAAAACAAACTTAACTTGAGAAGACTGGAACAGAGCTGAAGTCCAAGAACTGAGAAGCAGACTGAATCACCAGCACCAGGATAGGGCGTTGGCTGTCTTATATCCAGTCTGCTACTCCAGAGATCCAATCGTTATCCTACTCAACAGGTGGCAGATCACTACCAATTAAACCAACCTCACTACCTCCTGTCACCACCAGAGGGAGAACGGAAGGTGAACTCTCAACTGGTGGAGCAGAAAATGAGTTCACAACAGCCCGCTTCTGTGCCGTGTCCTCCGGGTCTGGGACTCGGTCAACCTCCAGGCAAGATGGAAAGCTCCCCTCCAACACTCCGCCAACTTATGTGCCTTTCCTGATCGTCTCCTCTATAGCGCCTTTAAGTGTGAAGATCTCCAGTACCGTGGTACTCTGGAGTTCCTCCTTACAGATGTTCCCAAGAACTCTACTTGTACGGCAGACAGCTGTAGCCTGCTTTGGGGACTCCCTTCTCCTGAGTCCCGGCTCTCTATCCGATTGCTGTTGTGCCCCAAGTCTTAGATGGGAGTAATGCATTTACAGCCAACTACTCCACCGGTGTCTGCTGCAGAACCATAAGTGTCCATACAACCTCGGGGACCGGGCCCCGGCCTTGCGCTGAGAACCTATAGGCAGGGTTCCTCTTATAACCCACGTCCTCTATGTTCTCTCTACTCCTTCGTTCCGTACTTGTCTTTCTTTCTTATGGAAGCTTAGGTTTCAGTTCTACGTCTTTCTCCTTTTCCCTTCCCGTGCCAGCTGGCTCAGGTCTCTGAGGGAGCTGCAGCACTCCTTCCTCCATCCCTTCTTCCAGGGATCCTCACTCCTGTCTGAGTGACTTCCTACCCAACTGACCTTCTGTCAGACTGACCCCGTCATCCTACACTTTCCCACTTTTTTATGTCTCTAAACTCCACCCACCTCCCAACACATCCAGTGTTCCAAGCAGGGAACCACCAAAGGTGCTCTGCTACTCTCTAAGCACTGAGCCGCAATATGGTTGTGCAGAACTACCCTGTTGTGTGAGGTGAGAGTGTCGGAGTGTGGAAAGGAGTTCCCACCTTACCTGGATGGTGGGGCACCACACCTTTGGAGAAGGTGCAGTACCTCTGTGGCGACCGAGGCCCAGGGGCGCCACAGAACCATCTCTAGTTGTCTCAAAGTTCCCCCTGACCTTTTGTGTCGATGTGGTTACATGCCTGAGTCGTACGTCCTGCTCTGAAGTAAGTGAGACTCTGCTCCTGGAGCATCTGTGGTGTCAGGAACATGATGTGCTCCTTTCACAGAGGGACGCATGGCGCTTTCTGTGGACATGCTTTACCCAAGATGGCGGTTGGTCATAGACTTGCTATCAGACAATGCATATGCATACAGACACTGTAGACCTAGGTCTCGTTACTATTCTGCCACCGATATACATGGGTGAGATGTGACTGAGGGATGTGAACATGGTTCTCTGTATAAGCAATGGCAGATAGCGTTAACGCACTAACTCATGCTTCCATTCCTGATGATCTGCTTGTGATTAGTCTGGAAGGATGATGCAGTGATGAATTCAACAGAGTTATTCACAGTACCTTGATGAGATGAGGTGATATATCAGGGATGATGATGAGGTAGGAGTTAGTACTGCAAGTTAGAAGCACAAAGTTAGAGGTAACAAGAGAATCCTTTCTCCAGCCCTGAAGCATGTGTTATCCAAGATGGCTCTGACCAAGAAGAAGGAAGTGAGATACAGATAGGAGGAGTTGCAGAAAGAAAAGTATTATGGGTAAAGCCCAGTAATAATACATTAACAGCATAATATAACAACGGCCAGCAGATGGCAGCAAAGTGCAACAAATACAATAGATGGAATTAAACCATATACATTCGATAATGTCCTATAATGGCTGAACGTCTTGTAAAAGATTAGCTAACAGCACAAGTATTTTACTCAAGTTGTCTGAGGCTTGCGGCTTCAGGTGAGGGCCATGCACATTGAGGTGTTAGACTGTTATGTGCTAGAGGGTCTGCCCTCACCTGTGGTACTGGGACTTCCTTGGCTCGCTCTGCACAATCCTGTAGTGGATTGGCAGACTCAGAAAGTAGTAAAATGGAGTGTGTATTGTCAAGGACACTGCCTGGGTACCCGGTTGGCTCGGGTGGATACCCAGTGTGTGCCTAGTTACCTGTCTGATTTTGGGGATGTGTTCTCAGAGCAGGGAAGCCAAGAACTCCCTCCCCATCGTCCTTATGATTGTGCCATTAATGTCGTTCCTGGTGCTATGCTGCCAAACAGCAGACTCTGATCCAGAGAGACAGGCCATGAAGGACTACATCGGGAAAGCCAAGCTAAGGGACATATCAGACCACCTTCATCCCCCATTGCCACGGGGTTCTTTTTTTGTAAACAAAAAAGATGGGGTTATGCCCTTGCCTTGATTGCCGGGAACTCAATACGATCACTGTCCGTGATTCGGATCTGCACTCTTTCATTCCAAACCTCTTTAACCAGGCTAACAATAGGAGAGACCATATGAGAAGGAGAGTTGGTGGAGTTATTAGTTACTGTTGCTTGGCTTGTAAGTGTGGCACTTCCTTATCCTTCTCTGTTTTGGTTTATTCCCCTACCTCCACATTCCTCTGTTATATGTGAGTGAATATTTTGTATGCTTGAAGTTTTCTGTTTGTGCTACCTTGTTTGTCGGGTTGGTGTACTGTGGTGCACAGTAGCACCCCCTCTTCCCTGGGTGGGGGAAGAGAACAGATGGAGGGCTAACTTAGGAGATAAGGCAAGGGTGGAGGCCCCGGCAGCTTCACCTTCAGAAGTATCCTGGGGAGCAGAGCGAGCTAGAGTGCCCCCTAGTCTTAGGGACAGGTAAGGAGCCCCTGTTCCCAAGTCACCTGACAGCTGTGTTGTGACAGTGAGCTAAGGAAGTCCAAGAATGACAGGTGAGGGCAGACCCCCTAGTACATAACAATTACCTCAGAGTGAATGGCCCTCACCTGAAGATGTAACCCCTGAACGACATGAGTAAAATACCCCTGACTTAAGGGTGCAGAGTCAATTGTGATTATGGGTCTGGACAGTGTGTGTGGAACCTAAATCAATCAAGGTAAACCTTCCCAATTGTCCAGAAAGGCCGAAATAACCAAGTTAATTTCACCAGATAGATCTTAGCTGGCAGAAAAAATTGTGTCCTACCCATGGAGGTGATGAGTACACCTGGGTTGCTAACCTCCCCGCAATCTGGGCTCCTTAGTTTTATGGCAGCTGTTTACCGTGAGATTAGGAAGGACACGTGCCCATGAAATGGCCCTTCCCACCACAACAAGAACACACTCCCCCTTTGCGTCGAACAACAGATTTCTTTCCAGAACAAGTCCCCCACCGAACATGGGTTCAAACAATGACTCCGACCAGAAATGCTCCTCTGCCAGTCGGTCTCCGTGCTGAACCTTAAATAGTGTGAACTCAGCCAGGGAGACGCAGTCGCGATCGTCATATATAAGGCCAGGATCCCGAAAAAATTCCTCCACCATCTAGAGCAACTGAAAGTCTGATGGGAGAGAGAGTGCCCATGCCTGTGGATCTCCCTGAAGGAAAGAGATTATTAGCCCCACCCGTTGCCTCTCTATTCCAGAGGAACAAGGACATAACATGAAGTATAGCTTACATGCCTCACTGAAAACAACAATCTTGTCACGCTGCAGAGAACCTGTCAGATAAAGCGACCTTGGGCTCCACTACGGTTTGCCTGGCAGTCATGGCCCCAAACCTGATGTGTTAGGGAGCTGCAAAACAACAGTGCGTCGATTTCCCATTACCAGGCTGAGCTGCTGCAGTTGCCCTGTCAGAGCAGTGATAGGATCCATAATGGATCAGAAAATGGTTCCGGTCAGAGCTAATGTCATGACTCTGATGTTCGGCATCCCAGGAACATGGGCTCCTTCCCTGTCCCTAACTCTAGGGGCGCCTTAGCGCGCCCTGTTCCCAGGATTACTTCTGATGGTGAATAAGCTGTGGCTACGTACCTTGTCTTAGCCCCCTGAATCCGCCCTCAGTCTGTACCTTTCCCCCATCCAGGGAAGAGGAGAGCAGCAGTGCACCATAATACACTAACCAGACGAGCAAGGTAAAACAAACAGGGATAAAGGAAAATACCAAACATACAAATATACTCACACAAACAGAGGAATGCACTGGAGAGTGGAGGATGGGGTAAAACAAAGTAGGAAAAGAAGGGGAATTTACACACAAGCAAAACCAAACAGTCATGGATAAATCCATCAAACGCCTTCTCCAATAATAACCATCAACAACCTCCAGCCATGCAGCAACAGCTACTCTGACAATGAGTGCTAGCCAGGGCCCAGATTATATAGGAGATAGGAGGAACTAGCAGTGCACAGCTGAGAGCCTTAATGCAGGAAAGCTTCCAGGAGCTCTTAACTGAGCAGATGAACCCCTGCACTGTTAAAAGAAATTTGCACTGTTTAATAAGGTGAAGTGCTTCTAATCAGTGCAGGAGCAGAAGAAATCAGACGCTGCGGTTGTCTGACTCCTCTCTGTCGCTGTAAACCTGTGACAGTTCTCCTTTAAGTCCTTTTCCTTAGCATAGTGGGATTATTATCTGGTGCTTCTAGAGGAGCGTAATCCTCAGCTGGAACGCTCAGCATCCGGACTCAGGACTGGTCTCAGTCTGGATATGCATCCGCCTCTTTGTTCTGGTGACTTTACCTCCTGTGGTGGAGAATGCTGCTCTACTCTTCCGACAGCGCCTAAAATAAGCAAAGATCCAGACTCCCCCGAGAAAAAGGAAGTGGCTGAGCTATGGAAGACCCTGCAGAGGAGGACGTAGGAAACACCTCTCACCTCTGGGCCTCCAAACAAATCCCATGACCCCTGCAGCTCCAGAGATACAAAGCGCCACAACTTCCCTGGATGGTAAGATGTCATAGACGGAGAAAAGACGACAAATCCCACAATAGCACTTCCTATATTATGTGTATATATACAGGAGGAGTGGTATTGTCAAAAAGAAGGGGATCCAGCTAAGAAGAATAAAATTAAAAAATGTGTATTATTAGTTTCCATAAAACATGAAGAAAGGCTAGTGACAAACCCAACCGGTAAGACCGGAGGGAAGGTTGCAACTGGAAGACTGGACGCGTTTCGAACAACAGGTGTTCTTAGACTCAGAATGTCTCCCATGGGTGTGGAATGGATAGAAGACTGATACACACAGGTGAAAATAATTAGCAACAATGCACATAATTTACAGCAAGAAATAAGAAATAACAACAAAAAACATAAAAAAGCAATAAATTGTCTCAATAATATAAAATTAATTCTTTTTTCAAATTCAGCCCCGTGGGTACACATGAATCCAAAAGAAGGTGGGTGGGGTGGCAGGTCTGGTGTGGTTCCCCTACTAAGGCAATTATTCTAAGTAAGCATTCTACTTTGATCACATTGGCTAGCAAATAAGTCTATGCACTAAAGCACTTTATTCTGATTATTTAAGGGTGACCCTTTAGCCCAAAACCTTGTGCAATGTTTACAGGCACTCTGGCACTTTGCATTAGCGTTAACTGCACATTGCCCGTGGTATGTTGAGAGTTATGTGACACCTTATTATGTATTTTGTAAATTAAGGGAAGTTTATATAAGATTGCATTTAGATCTGCATAGTGTATAGCTTCTGTGATATGTTTGCAACTAGTTAGGAATCCAGTCTGGTCTGTATTGGCTAGAGGCATCATTATAATTGGAAATATTTTTGTATTGTAATAATATTTGTTGGATTAATAAAATGTATTTTTAAACCATACATTCTTTTGCCTATCCATTCTGGTGGGAGGCTTTCTGATGCAAAAAAATGTGGTAGTCAGGATATAGCCAGAGGTTGGTACAGTACATGGAGCAGCAGTGTAGTTGGGAGGATAAGCAGGAATTGTAGTCAGGATATAGCCAGAGGTCGGTACATGGAGCAGCAAAGAAGTTGGGAGGATAAGTGGGAATCGTAGTCAGGATATAGCCAGATTTCAGTACACTGAGCAGCAGTATACTTGGGAGTATCAGCAGGTAACGTAGTCACTATATAGCCAGATTTCAGTACACTGAGCAGCAGTATACTGCAGCAGTATACTTGAGAGTATAAGCAGGTAACGTAGTCACGTAGTCAGTTTATAGCCAGAGGTCAGTACACAGAGCAGCAATGTAGTTGGTAGTATGAGCAGGTATCGTAGTCAGGATATAGCCAGAGGTCGGTATGAAGAGCAGCAGTGTAGTTGGCAGTATAAGCAGGTATCGTAGTCAGGATATAGCCAGAGGTTGGTACATGGAGCAGCAGTGTAGTTGGAAGGATAAGCAGGTATCGTAGTCAGGATATAGCCAGAGTTCGGTACACGGAGCAGCAGTGTAGTTGGGAGGATAAGCAGGAATCGTAGTCAGGATATAGCCAGACGTCGGTATATGGAGCAACAGAGAATTTGGGAGGATAAACAGGAATCGTAGTCAGGATATAGCCAGAGATCAGTACACAGAGCAGCAGTGTAGTTGGGAGGATAAACAGGAAACATAGTCAGAATATAGCCAGAGGTCGGCAAGCGGAACATCAATGTAGTTGGAAAGATAAGCAGGAATCGTAGTCAGGATATAGCCAGAGCTCGGTACACGGTGCAGCAGTGTAGTTGGGAGGTTAAGCAGGAATTGTAGTCAGGATATAGCCAGAGGTCGGTACACGGAGTAGCAGTATAGTTGGGAGGATAAGCAGGTAATGTAGTCAGGATACATTCAGAGGTCAGTACACGGAGCAGCAGTGTAGTTGGGAGGATAAGCAGGTAATGTAGTCAGGATATAGCCAGAGGTCAGTACACGGAGCAGCAGTGTATTTGGGAGGATAAACAGGTAACATAGTCAGGATATAGCCAGAGGTTGGTACACGGAGCAGCAGTGTAGTTGGGAGGATAAGCAGCAATCATAGGATATAGCCAGAGGTTGGTACACGGAGCAGCAGTGTAATTGGGAGAATAAGCAGGTAACATAGTATATAGCCAGAGGTCGGTACACAGAGCAGCAGTGGGATCTTGAGGATAATCAGCAATCGTAGTCAGGACATAGCCAGAGGTCAGTACACGGAGCAGCAGTGTAGTTGGGAAAATAAGCAGGTAACGTAGTCAGGATATAGCCAGAGTTCGGTACATGGAGCAGCAGTATATTTGGAAGGATAAGCAGGAATCGTATTCTGTGTGACATGCAGAAATAATGCTAACTGCTGTTGCTTCAAATGCATCCAACTAGAGGGGTTAACATAGTCACAGGAGACAGGGAGTGGTGAGCAGAGCCCCAGGGGGATTGTGGGAAACTTGTTTACATGCTGGCAGCAGCCGAAAGGGATGAGTTGTGTATGATCTGTCTCTTAAATATGTTCAGGCAAGTGAACCATAGGGACACAGGATTCCATTACAGAGTGGAGCTGGGCTATCCCTATACTGTGACTTGAGAAAGTCTATCAGGAGCAGGAAGATAAGTACGATAAGAAGTTGTGTTACAAAGATAATCTTCCTCGGGGGACGTGGCTTTGTAGCTGAAGAGAGAGGACGCATGCTGGGAGAGCTCCCAAGAATCCTCCCAAGAATCCTGCCCTTAACCTGCAACTAGGGCCTTATTACTGCAATATACCTGGTGGTACTTGAACCCCTGGATATTGGGACCCTCCTGGACTCCCGTAACTACTGGGGAGGCCGGGACGGACGGCGAGGCCTGCACGAGCCGGCGACCATCTTAGATGCGCGCTCTGGCAGTGAGAGCTGCGGCGTCGGCCTTCACAGCTGCACCGCCACCCGGGCAGTGAACATCCATTCTGAGGACTAAAGGGGACAAGCGGTGAGTGCCCTGAAAGATTGGGCCCTGCGTTTTCTCTCCCCCCTACTGTCATACCCGTTGGCGTCATTACTGTGTTAACTTGTGGACTCCCTTCACTGCTGCTGTCTCTGTGGGTGCTGCGGATACCCCTCCCCGCAGCAAGAAATCCTGTTGACTCGGTACCGGACGCTGTCCTCATAAGCTCACGTGGCTCCTCTGTGTGGGAATTATTCCTGGGCTGCAATCATTTAATAATAGCCATGCTGTGTTTATCATCTGACGTGGGAAACCACCGGAGCATACACCTCCAGTAATCTTGCTGTACCATACTGCCACTGATCATGAATCAATCTAAGGGGTCAGGAGCAGCAGAAAGGTTGAGAGAATATGCCAGACCCGATCCCTCTGAAAGTGCACGATCTCTTAGAACCAATCCCTCTCAAGCTCAGCGTAAAAATCGTCCATATGGGTGAGAAGAAGAATCTGAGCAGGAAGAACTGACCCTCAAACAGGCATCCGAACAGTTGATGCAGGCCATCTCATTGACTAGGACATCCCTGACTGAGAAAATAGAGGATGTATATGGGACGCCCTCACACCCAGGGCTGTGGGGTACTCGGTACCGGGCCCGGTGGATCTCAATGGAAGTTGTCACGGTAGCTGTGACCCGGCCCGTGGCTCTGGGCGCCCATTGTAAATGTTCAATGTGAATGAATAAGTCGTGACGCCACCTGTGGTGTTCGGCAATGATGGTGTTAAGCCGACGCTGCAGACAGATCCTCTGGAACAGATGGTGTGGTGCAGCAGTGATGGTATAGCCCTCCACAGGCAGGGCTGTAGTCCCAGGGCAGAGTAGATGTGGAGACACTTAGATGGTGTAGTGTCAGGCGCAGGGGAGGTAGCAGTGCCGGGCAGGTTGACGCAGGAATAAGTGGAGGTCACCAGGGCATGTAGTTCCAAAGCTTTACTCACAGTCTGTCGTACCAACAGGTGCCTGTTTCTGTGCCGTGTCCTCCGGGTCTGGGACTTAGTCAACCCCAAGGCCAGATGGAATACTCCTTTCCAACACTCCGCCAACTTGTGCCTTTCTGAACGCCTCCTATTATAGCGCCTTTAGATGAAGTACTCCTAGTACTGAGTTACACTGGAGTTCCTCCTGTCAGATGTTCCTATGAACTCTACTTGTACGGCAGACAGCTGTAGTCTGCTTCGGGGACTCCTTGCTACTAAGTCCCGGCTCACTGTCCAGTTGCTGTTGTGCCCCCAAGTCTTGTGTGGGAATAAAGTGGTTACTACTTCTATTCCTCCGGTGTCTGCTGCAGAACCATTAGTATCCGTACAACCTTGGGGACCGGGCCCCGGCCTTGCGCTTAGAACTTCTAGGAAGGGTTCTCTTCTCACCCACGTCCTCTGTTCTCTTTTACTCCTCACGTTCTCTACTAATCCTTTCTTTCTATGGAGAGTCAAGCTTTCAGTCTATGTTGATCTCTCTTTCTCTCTTTCCCGTGCCGGCAGACCCAGGTCACTGGGATCTGCTGCAGCACTTCCATCCATCTATCCCTCTCTCTAGAGATTTTCTCTCTCCAACCAACTACTGACTGCTCCACTCTAACTCTTCCCGCTCCTTGAAATGTAATCTAACTCCACCCACCTCCTAGCACGTATCGTGTTCCATGCAGGGAGTCACCAATGGGTGCTTTTCTATACTCCAAGCAGGGAGCCGCCGAAAGTGCTTTGCTACACTACTTTGTGGTATGGGGTGCAGGTGTTGGAGCGTGGTCAGGAGTCTCCACATTACCTGGATGGTGGGGTACCACACCTCAGGAGGAGGTGCAGTACCTCTGTGGCGACTGAGTCTCAGGGGCGCCACATATATACTGAGGTGGGACGACTTCGACAGGATATGCAAACCATGAGGGGACGCATTACAGAAGTGGAGACAAGAGTGTCCCAGGTGGAGGACACCATCGCGCCTATGGAGGCCAAGTTAACGAAAGCGGCAGGTTCTGTGAACGCCTGGAGGCAGAAAGCGGACGACCTGGAGAATAGAATGCGTCGGAACAATATTCGTGTTATTGGTCTGCCGGAACGCTCAGAAGGTCAATATCCTGAACAATTTCTGGAAGGTTGGTTTAAGGCTTCTTTGGGAGATGAATTCTCTCCAATGTTTGCCGTCGAAAGGGCTCATAGGGTCCCTACAAAACCCCTTCCTCCGGGAGCCCCACCTAGACCTTTCCTGGCACGTCTCCTCAACTGTAAAGACAGAGACACTATTCTGCGCCTTGCACGGCAAAAAGGCCCCATCAAGTTCAACAATACCGTGATCTCGATTTTCCCGGACTTTTCCATGGAACTTCAGAAACAGAGGGCACAATTCATCAATGTAAAGAAGCGGCTCAAAGAGAGAAATGTTATATACTCAATGATCTATCCGGCCCGGCTCCGGGTCGTACATGGGGGCTCCTCTGTGTTTTTTACGGATCCAGCAGAGGCGACTGAGTGGCTGCGGTCTCATATGGGATCCCCTGCAAAGGAATCCTAATATACTTACTACTAACCTAAATTCTTTTATTAATGGTCTAATGGGGGCTCTCCTTGCAGGTACCCAGTTTACCAACTATACCGGACACTGTGACCAGTGATGGTATCCCCCTGCTTGTGTTTTGCTAGGATCGTGAGACTTTGCTCCACTAATGTTTGGTTCCTGTTTTGTTTTCTTTTTTACAATAGTTTTTGTTGTGAGTTCATTTTCCCCTTCACCATTGAGGTCTGATGAACTCCCTCTTCTGGTGAAGGAAGGTAGTGAGGCTGATTACCAAGCACCTGAGCAGGATGATGATGACTGGGTGACTGGTATTGCTGACTGGATATAAGGCAGCCAACACCCTTCTGCCTTGCTGGTGATTTCTCAGAGGGATTCTAGGAGACCAGTCTGATTCCTGCTCCTCAAAAGCTAAGTTTTCTGCTCTGCTTTTTGCATTTGTGTTTTGGTTTTGTTTAGCCTTGTTTTTCTGGATTTCTGCCATTCCCTGCTGGGGTGAGCTGAATTCCTTTTTGCTCTGTCTTCAGAAAATACCTGAGTACTGATATACTCTTTTTGAAGCCTAGCGTCTTCAGGGCTTTTTTCCCTATCAGTCTGTTGGCTCTTGTTTTGATAGGGTTTTGGCGGATTGCAGACAGCAACTTTTCTATCCTGTCCTTTTTAGTTAGCTTGGGCCCCATCATTTGCTCAGCCTATCTTTCTATCTGTGTGTGTGTTTTTTCATCTTGCTTCACCGTCATTATATGTTGGGGGCTGCCTATTGCTTTGGGGTCTGCTCTGGGGCAGTTTAGATTTCCCTTTCTGTCTTTAGGCTATTTAGTTCTCCGGCTTTGATCGAGGGGTCTAGGGCACCGTAGGAACCCCCCACGGCTACTGCTAGTTGTTGTTGATAGGTTCAGGGGTCTGCAATCCTATAGCTGCCAACTTCTCTGGTTTTCTGGACTTAGCTAGTATTTCTGTTTTAGCCTCCTACGGTGACTCATTCATAACAAGTTTTGATTGTCACTTAGGTAAAAGTCGCAGCCAATGGCAATCTCAATCTCTATGTGGTGCCTCTAAATTCTGCTCGGGTAGTACTGTATGCCATATTCAACGGAGTGGGTATGGGGTCTGAGATGATATGTATGACATGGAACGTGAGCGGTATAAAGGCCCTCAGAAAAAGATCAAGGTTTTCTCGCAGATCAGACATTATCATCCTCACATTGTGGCCTTGGTGGAGACGCGTCTGACCAGAGATACTGCTCGGTGCGTGCAGAAACCTTGGGTACAATGGTCTGTCCATGCATTTCACACTAGTTATTCGAGAGGGGTCTCATTGCTGGTACATAGAGACGTTAGGTGGGAAGCCAGGGAGGCCCGGAGGGATCCTGAAGGTCGCTTTGTCTTTGTACATGCATTGATAAATGCCAGGGAATATGTAATCCTATGTGTTTATAACCCCCCACCGGCCAATACATCCATTCTTCAAAAAGCAATGAGCTTTGCCTTAAATCATTCAGATGCCGATGTTATCTGCATGGGAGACTTCAACATGGTCATGAATACCCACCTTGACAAATTGAGATTAGAGGGAGGCACGTCTGGGGGAGTCTCTTCGCTGAATGTGACCCAACTGTCATTATTTATGGAAGGTGGCGGGTGGCTAGATTTATGGAGGAGGCGTCACCGTGAATCAAGGGAGTATACCTGCCACTCATCCACTAAGCGGTCTCTATTGCGCATAGATTACATATTCGGATCCAGCGGTCTGGCGATGTGGGTAGACAACATAGAACATGGCAGTATGGGGATTTCAGACAATAGTCCGGTCATTCTTAAACTTAAATATGGGCAGCCAAATAATAGGATGTTCTGGAAGCAGAATCCTTTTTGGTTAAAGTTGATGGTGACTCCAGATAGAACGATCGATCAGTTGCATTGCTTCATCTCGTCCCACCCAGAGTCTCGAGATATCAATTTATTTTGGGATGCCCTTAAGGCATATCTGAGGGGTTGCTTATCTTCCACGATTTCTTATATTAAAGGGTAACCTCAAGGGAGGATGATGAGATGGAGCGGCGATTGAAAGATTCAGAGGCTGCATATATATCTAACCAAACTAGCGGTAACAGGACTGAGTGGTTGGCTGCTCAGAGGTTATATGCTCAGCATACGGACACTAAGTCCAAGCGTAAACTATTCTTTACTCGACAGTCGTATTTTGAGCTGGGAAATCAGGCAAGCAAACTCTTAGCCTATTTGGTGCGCCAACATAACACCTCAAATACAATCCTACAGATTCGTAAGCCGGATGATTCATTGGTATCTTCAACCGAAGAAATGCTTGGCTGTTTTTATGATTATTACAGGTCATTATATGAATCTAAAAGTGACTGTGACTGTCAGAGACACCGCACTGAACTTACTCACTGAGCCAGTGCGCGTGTCCTGAGTAAAGCCAACAGTGCTCAAAGCTACCTGTGGAGCGGGCAGCAACCGAATAGATGCGTACTTCAGAGCCGCAGGACCTGAAGCATGTGACTGCTGGGGGCGTGGCCTAAACTCCACAGAGCTAGGAGCTGCAAGACAAATCCTAGCAGAGTAACTGCGAGACAAAGTTACCAAGGGGCATAGACAGTGAGAATAGTCAGGACGTAGCCAATGAGTCACACACAGAGATAGCTGTAGGGTACCAAAGGGGGCGAGCAGAGAGTAGTCAGGTCACATGCAATGAGTCATACACAGATAGTTGCAAGGTACAAGAGGGGCGAGCAGAGAGTAGTCAGGTCACAGGCAATGAGTCATACACAGATAATAACGCAGTACAGAATCAACAGGCAAACTCACAACGGGAAACAGAATCGGGTCAGAACCATATAAACAAGCTATAGCAACAAACAGGCACACGGGGGTCAGCACACTAGGCCAATGGCAAAAGTATAACTGGCAGGGATTGAAGCTACCCAGGGGTTTATGAAGCTCTCCCAGAACCAGAAAGAGGCCACAATCATTAACCCCAAGTGTGCAGGTCAAAACCTGCACAGAGCTCCAGACATTAACCCCCGGTGTGCAGCTCAAAAACCCGCACTGGGATCATGACAGTACCCCCCTCTCAACGGGGGGCCTCCGGACCCCCAGGCTTCCCCGGGTACTTGGCATGGAACGCCTGAACCAGGCGATCTGCATGTACCAAGCGAGCAGGGACCCATGAGCGCTCTTCTGGTCCATATCCCTTCCAGTGGACCAGGTACTGCAAAGAGCGGCGCACCCGCCGAGAGTCCACAATATGTCCGACCTCATACTCCAATTGACCCTCCACCAGCACTGGAGGAACAACAGTCTCAGAGTTCTCTTTGACAGATCCTGCTGGTTTCAACAGAGACTTATGGAACACATTAGATATTTTTAAGGAGGTGGGGAGACGCAACCTATATGCCACAGGGTTGACTATCTCCATAATCTCGTACGGACCAATGAACTTTGGTCCCAACTTAACTGATGGTACCTTTAAGTTGATGTTACACGTGGAGAGCCAAACCTTCTCTCCCACCTGAAACATGTCTCCCGAGGCTCTCTTTTTGTCCGCAAAATATTTGTATCTCCCCTGGGCTCGAGAGATATTACGCTGGACCTCAGCCCAGAGGTCTTTTAACCGTTGAACGGACCCTTCTGCTCCTGGACAACCGGAATCCACCCGAGAAAACTCCCCAAAATGCAGATTAAAGCCATAGTTAATCAGGAATGGGGACATGTTGGTGGACTGACTCACCCGGTTGTTAAAAGCGAATTCAGCCAACGGTAAAGCATCACACCAATCCTCCTGTCTGGCGGAGGTCAGACACCTGAGAATTTGCTCCAGGGATTGATTGGTGCTTTCTGTCTGACCATTACTCTCCGGGTGATATGCCGACGAGAAGGAGAGTGAGATGCCCAATTTCATACAGAACGCCCTCCAAAATTTGGCCACAAACTGCACACCTCTGTCAGACACAACATTCAGAAGTACCCCATGCAATCGGACCACATGCTGCACAAACAATCTTGACAACGTTTCTGCTGAAGGTAATGCTGCCAAGTGAATGAAATGGGCCTGTTTAGAAAACCTATCCACCACCACCCAGATCACGGTACTGCCCCTGGAAGGTGGAAGGCCGGTAATAAAATCCATGGAAAGATGAGTCCATGGCCTATCAGGAATCGGTAAAGGTATGAGTTCCCCAGCCGGTCGGTTATGCGAGCTTTTGGAACAGGCACATATGCCACAAGCAGAAACAAATTCCTTGACATCGGACCTTAACGAAGGCCACCAAAAACCCCTGGCTACTGCCTCTCTAGTGGCCGTGATACCTGGATGAGCACTCAGCCTAGAATCATGAAACTCCTGCAGAAGTCTTAGGCCGCAATGAATATGGAACAAACAGTTTATCGCTTGGCCTGGTTGCCGGAGCTACGGCCTGAGCCCTTAGGATTTCTTGTTCCAACTCAGTTGAGACCCCCGCCACTACCACCCCTGGGGGAAGAATGGAGGACGGCGGCTCAGGGGGAGACACTGGATCAAAACTTCTGGACAGGGCATCCGCTTTAACATTTTTGGACCCCGGTCGAAAAGTAATTGAGAACTGAAATCGTGAAAAAAAAGTGACCAACGGGCCTGTCTAGGAGTAAGCCTCTTAGCAGATTCAAGGTATGCCAAATTTTTGTGATCCGTGACAACCGTGATAGGGTGAGCCGCCCCTTCCAAAAAGTGCCTCCATTCCTCAAACGCCAGCTTGACCGCAAGAAGTTCTCTATTGCCTACATCATAGTTTTTCTCAGCTGAAGAGAACTTCTTGGAGAAGAAGGCACAGGGTTTGAGATTGGTAAGGGTGGCCGGACCCTGGGACAGCACAGCCCCCACCCCCACTTCAGAAGCATCCACCTCCACAATGAATGGTTTGGACGGGTCAGGTTGCACCAACACCGGGGCAGACATAAAACATTTCTTAATCGCTGAGAAGGATTCCTTTAGCGAGTACAGACCAATTTTTTACATCAGCTCCCTTCTGGGTAAGATCCGTGAGTGGTTTCACCACTTGTGAGAAACCTTTAATGAATCTCCGGTAATAGTTCACAAATCCTAAGAAGCGCTGGAGCCCCTTGAGATCTCGAGGCTGAACCCAGTCAGCGATCGCCAGCACCTTCTTAGGATCCATACGAAACCCCTCACAGGACACAATCAACCCCAAAAAAGACAGCTCCTGTACAAAAAATGAACATTTTTCCAATTTGGCGAACAATTGGTTCTCCCTGAGTCTCTGGAGAACTGTCTTTAGATGTTGCAAGTGAGATTGACTGTCCGGGGAATACACCAAAATATCATCCAAATAAATAATAACAAAACGGCCTATCAGATCAGAAAACACAACATTGATGAAATTTTGGAAAATAGCGGGTGCATTAGTTAACCCAAACGGCATTACCAGGTTCTCAAAGAGTCCTTCTGACGTGAGGAATGCCGTTTTCCACTCGTCCCCTTCCCGAACCCTTATCAGATTATAGGCCCCCCGCAGATCTAACTTGGAGAACCATTGGGCCCCAGCTAACTGGTTACATAAGTCTGGGATGAGGGGAAGCGGGTAAGAGTTCCTAACCGTTATCTTGTTCAGTTCCCGAAAGTCGAGGCACGGCCGCAAACCACCATCTTTTTTCTTCACAAAGAAGAACCCTGCTGCCACAGGTGACACAGAAGGCCTGATATGCCCTTTGCGGAGACTCTCAGCTATGTACTCCTTCATGGCTTGGCGCTCAGGCCCAGACAAATTGAACAATCGAGCCTTAGGTAACTTGGCTCCGAGTACTAAATCAATGGCACAATCATAGGGTCTATGTGGTGGCAGCGCCTCAGCCTCACTTTCGGAAAAAACGTCTTCGAAATCTTTCAGGTACTCCGGAATACCTTCCAGATCGACAGACGACACAGACACGGATTTAACAGCGTTAACAAGATGTCCCCCGGTTACCACATTATTGCATCCCCATTGAGTGATTTCCCCTGTAACCCAATCAATGGTAGGATTATGGCGTTGAAGCCAAGGCATCCCCAGTACCAGTCCTGCAGGCAAGTTATCTAGCACCAGACAACTTAGTTTCTCCACATGAGTGGAACCCACTTTTAGAGAAAAATGTTCAGACCTGCAACAGATACCGTCTTGGTTAAGAGGAGATGAGTCAATTGCCACAAGTTTAACAGGATCGTGAAGCCTGACTGTCCCTATCTTATTAAGAGTCATAACCTTGGTATCAATCAGGTTCACAGCCGAACCGCAGTCAATAAAAGCAGTAGTCTGAACAGGACCATAACCAAGTTCCAGTTCCACCTGCAGCACCATTTTTGCACATGAGGAAAATTGTACCTGAAGGTCTGGGTAGCCTCCTCGATTACTACCCAGACCTAGTCGTTTCCCGCCATCTTGGAGGATGACGGACAGGAGGGGCAGTCCTTCTTCCAATGTCCAGATTTCCCACAATAGAAGCACAACTGCTTTTCCCGGCGGCGTCTTCTTTCTTTTCCCTCACAGGTGACAGCGCTCACCTCCATAGCCATAGGAAGAGTCCGGGTCTCATCTCCACTGAAGAATAAGGGCGTTTCCCGTTGCATAATGCCCCTAGCCCGCAGCCTGCGATCCATGCGAACCGCTTGGACCATGGCATCCTCCAGGGAGTCAGGCGGAGGATGGAGTGCCAGGGCATCCTTCAGACGTTCACACAGGCCTCTGTGGAACAGCCCCCGAAGGGCGGCATCACTCCAGGAAATCTCCTCTGCCCAACGTCTGAATTCAGTACAGAACCATTCGGCCGAGTGCTCCCCCTGACAGACACTCATCACTTTGTCCTCATCCAACCGCACTCTATCAGGCTCCTCATAAATAAGCCCTAAGGCTTCAAAAAATGCATCCACAGACATTCTCTCAGGGGCAGAAGAGGAAAGCGAGAACGCCCAGGCTTGTGGAGACCCCCTAAGCAGGGACATCACCACCCCCACCCTCTGTTTCTCATCCCCAGAGGAGCGAGGTCTCAAAGAAAAAAAAAGCTTACAGCCCTCCTTAAATGCCCTGAAATCATCCTTGTTACCAGAAAATATATCTGGTAATTTAACCGGGGATTCAGGTGGGACTAAAATGACATCTCTATTCCCCGCCTGCTGGAAGCCTGCAGAAAGTACCCCCTGAACTGAGTCCTCAACCCGCCGTTGGGACTGGGCCAGAGCTTGGTGTTCCAAACTAAGCTTCTGCAGTGACTGAGTCAAGCTTTTCACCTGCTCAGATAAAGCACACATTGGGTCCATGCTGCAGAAGTGAGGAGAGAGAAAGAGAAAAAAAAAAAAAAAATTGTAGGCCAGTTATAATGTCAGAGACACTGCACTGAACTTACTCACTGAGCCAGTGCGCGTGTCCTGAGTAAAGCGAACTGTGCTCAAAGCTACCTGTGGAGCGGGCAGCAGCCGAGTAGATGCGTACTTCAGAGCTGCAGGACCTGAAGCACGTGACTGCTGGGGGCGTGGCCTAAACTCCAGAGAGCTAGGAGCTGAGAACTCCTAGCAGAGTAACTGCGAGACAAAGTTACCAAGGGGCATAGACAGTGAGAATAGTCAGGACGTAGTCAATGAGTCACACACAGAGATAGCTGTAGGGTACCAAAGGGGGCGAGCAGAGAGTAACCAGGTCACAGGCAATGAGTCATACACAGATAATAACGCAGTACAAAATCAACAGGCAAACTCACAACGGGAAACAGAACCGGGTCAGAACCATATAAACAAGCTATAGCAACAAACAGGCACACGGGGGTCAGCACACTAGGCCAAAGGCAAAAGTATAACTGGCAGGGATTGAAGCTACCCAGGGGTTTATGAAGCTCTCCCAGAACCAGAAAGAGGCCACAATCATTAACCCCAAGTGTGCAGGTCAAAACCTGCACAGAGCTCCAGACATTAACCCCCGGTGTGCAGCTCAAAAACCCGCACTGGGATCATGACAGTGACAGCTTGGGGTGTTTAGACTGTCAGATGTGACATTCCCTACATTAGACCCTAAGAAGTGGTTCCTTATGGATGCTGAATTTACTGCGGAGGAGATAGACAATGCCCTAACAGACATGGCCTCCGGGAAGGCCCCGGGGCCGGATGGATTCCCTATTGAATTGTACAGGAAATATAGGGAAATATTAACGCCACTTTTGGTTAAAGTATTTCGGGGAATTTGGGAAGGGAAATCTGCGCCTGTCATGTCGGACGCTGTTCACACCACAGCGTCCGGCAGGCAGAGGTAGTTCCACCTCCAGCCACTATAGCCTCAGTGGCGCCGGCTTGATCTTCAGGCTCTCGGTGGTTAATCCTGCTGGAGACCAGGTTGGAAGGTTAGTCACGCCCACGGTCTTTAAATAGTCATACTGGCATATGGGCGTCGCCGATTATAGCTTGTGTTTCATACCAAGTGGTTCCGGTCTGGAGAGGAGGTGTTGCAGAGAGAGATTCGTATCTGGTGTCGTATGATCCGTCGTTATCCTTTCTCCTTCCCATATTTGTGTTTAGTTGTGCCCTGTTCACATTACTGTATATTCCTCTGTGTGTGCGGCGCAGTGCAGTTTAAGTTCTCCCTGTCTGTCATTATTTGTGTGGGAGCTTTGGTGGTGACTCCTCACTGGGTGGAGGGTGGAGGGTTAAGTGCAGGGCTGAGCAGGAGATAAGGAAAGGTCGGAGGCTCAGGCATTTGCACCTTCAGCAAAAACCCTGGGTTGAGGGTCAGACAGGGTTTCCCCTAGTAAAGGGACACCACAGGGGCCCCGGGTATTTCAGCCTTAGTTGAACTAAGCCCCGTGACATTATAATCGGCCCACATTTTTTCAGGAGTCCATGGATCCATTAGATTCCATAACCCGCCAGTTGGCGGCGCTGTCCTTACAGGTCTCCGAGTTGAAAGGGGCAGTTCAGCAGCAGGGCCTGGTAGTAGGAAAGGTGCAAACGGCATCTGCAGGTATCGGTGCAGAGCCGAAGTTTCCGCTGCAGAACGATTTTCAGGCGATCGCAGCAAATTTGTCGTATTTCGGGAGGCCTGCAAATTATACTTCCGCATGCGGCCAATATCCTCAGGTAATGAGGCCCAGCGAGTAGGGCTGGTGTTGTCATTACTGAGTGGTGACCCCCAAGCATGGGCATTTTCCTTACCAGCTGACTCTGCTACATTTCATTCGGTCGATAATGTTTTTTCTGCCCTCGGGCTCATTTACGATGACCCTGACCGACTGGCTCTAGCGGAATCTAAAATCCGCGCCATCCGCCAGGGGGAGCGCTTGGCAGAAGACTATTGTTCGGAATTTCGCCGCTGGGCTGTAGACACACAGTGGAATGACCCAGCACTGCGGAGCCAGTTTATTCATGGGGTATCAGGGAGGGTGAAACAAGCCCTCCTGATGTATGAGACTCCGGCATCATTGGAGTCTGCCATGAGTTTGGTGATACGTATTGATCGCCGTTTTCGTCAGGGGGAACAGGAGACGCTGCCTCTGGGGGAAAACAGAGGTGCAGGTGTGGTTGAAGTAGATGAGTCCCCTGAACCTATGCAGATTGCTGGCGTGGCACAGGTTCAGCCTCGCGCTCCGGGATTCCGGAAGCCCGGAGCATGTTTCTACTGTGGTAAAGGAGGTCATTATGTTAACGTTTGCCCGGTACTACCTAAGAGGGTCACACCGGCGGAAAACTGTTACGCTCAGAGGGTATGGAGGAGACCCAACTGAGCGTATGCATATCCTCCATGATGGTATCTCAATGTATGCTCTCTGCCAAGGTTATTATCGCCGGCAGAGAGCTACCTATATCAGTGTTTGTGGATAGCGGTTCCGCCACCAATCTCATAGATGAGGAGTTTGCACACACCGCCGGGTTTAAGATCGAAAAACTTCCTCACCCCATACAGGTGGTGACCATTAATGCTGTTCCCCTCCCTCAAGGGGAGATTACTGAGTTTGTGGCAGAGGTGAAACTCCACATTGGGGTCCTACATTCTGAGTCGGTTACATGTAGGGTCCTCCGTAATCTCCCAGCTCAAATGGTCCTGGGTTTTCCATGGCTGTCCAGGCACAACCCGGTAATTGATTGGAAAACTCAGGACATAGTACAATGGAGTGGTTTCTGCCAAGACAATTGCTTGGCCACATGTGTGTCCGCTGTGACGCCCAGCCTGCCGGAGGCTTTGCAGGATTTCGCGGATGTTTTCTCTGAGAAGGGTTGCTCAGAACTGCCTCCACATAGAGCCTATGACTGTGCGATTAGGTTAAAACCCTGGGCCAAATTACCTAAGGCCAGGATGTTTAATATTTCTGGTCCTGAGAGACAAGCTCTGAAAGACTACATCGCGGAGAGTCTGAGCAAAGGTCACATCCGGCCTTCGTCCTCGCCTGTAGCAGCGGGGTTTTTCTTCATTAAGAAGAAAGATGGGGGGTTACGCCCGTGTCTGGATTTCCGAGAGTTAAACCAGATTACTATCCGTGATCCCTACCCAATGCCGTTGATCCCGGATTTGTTCAACCAGGTAGCGGGGGCGAAATGGTTTTCCAAGCTGGACCTCAGGGGGGCGTATAACCTCATAAGGGTCCGTCAGGGGGATGAGTGGAAGACGGCGTTTAACACTCCTGAGGGTCATTTTGAGAGTCTGGTTATGCCGTTTGGGTTGACCACCGCGCCTGCTGTTTTCCAACATTTTATTAATGATGTATTTGCTCATGTCCTGGGGAGATTTGTGATTGTATACCTGGATGATATCCTCATTTATTCTAGCGATCGGGACACTCATTTGGAGCATGTTAGGCAGGTGTTACAGTTGCTCCGGGAGAACCAGCTCTATGCTAAGCTGGAAAAATGTTTATTTTTTGTCCAGGAGTTGCCCTTTTTGGGATATATTGTGTCCGCAGCCGGTTTTAAAATGGACACCGCTAAGGTGCAAGCGGTGCTGCAATGGGAGAGGCCGGAGAGTCTGAAAGCGCTCCAGCGGTTCCTTGGGTTTGCGAATTATTATAGGAAATTTATAAAACACTTTTCGACTGTCGCCAAACCGCTCACGGACATGACAAAAAAGGGTGCCGATCTGGCGAACTGGCCTGAGGTGGCTATACGTGCATTTGAGCGTCTGAAGAATAGTTTTGCTTCAGCCCCCATTTTGGTGCAACCAGACGTGTCTAAACCTTTTGTGGTAGAGGTTGATGCGTCGGAGGTGGGAGTGGGGGCAGTACTGTCTCAAGGCTCGTCCTTGAGCGAGATGCATCCATGCGCCTACTTCTCCAAGAAGCTGTCGCCGGCCGAACGGAATTATGATATCGGCAACAGGGAGTTGTTGGCCATCAAACTGGCTTTTGAGGAATGGCGACACTTCTTGGAGGGGGCGGCTCACCAGGTCACAGTTATCACCGACCATAAGAATCTGCTCTACCTGGAGTCGGCCAAACGTCTGTATCCTAGGCAGGTTCGCTGGGCATTGTTTTTTACTCGTTTCAATTTTCTTGTGACGTACCGTCCCGGGGCTAAAAACACCAAGGCGGATGCTTTGTCTAGGTGTTTTCCAGGGGGAGAACCTCGGGAAGAGCCGGTACCCATCCTCCAGAAAGGGGTAGTGGTCTCGGCTCTCACGACTGAGGTAGAGGCGGAGATTGCCGAGGCCCAAGAGGAGGTACCACCAGGACTTCCCGCCAACAAATCATTTGTACCCCTGCATTTTCGGCTTAAGGTGTTGAAGGAACACCACGATTCGGTACTGGCTGGTCACCCAGGGGTGAAGGGCACCTTAGAGCTGGTATCGCGTCGTTTCTGGTGGCCCAAAATCCGGCAGGACGTGGTCTCGTACGTGGCAGCTTGCATCACGTGCGCTAGGGCTAAGTCACCCCGAACCCGTCCTGCTGGCACGCTACAGCCTCTGGGGGTACCCAATAGGCCATGGACAGAAATCTCCATGGATTTTATCACTGACTTGCCAGCCTCGGCAGGGAACACGGTCATCCTGGTGGTGGTTGACCGTTTTTCAAAGATGGCGCATTTTGTGGCGTTGTCTTCTTTGCCCAATGCTAAGACGTTGGCTCAGGTATTTGTGAAGGAGGTGGTCAGACTCCACGGAGTACCGTCTGACATAGTATCTGATAGGGGTACGCAATTTGTGGCGAGGTTTTGGAAAGCTTTTTGCTCAAGGTTGGGGATCAAGTTGTCACATTCATCGGCGTTTCATCCACAGTCTAATGGACAAACTGAGCGCATGAACCAAAATCTAGAACGGTATTTACGATGCTTTGTGTCCGACAACCAGGAGGAGTGGTCTACTTTCCTTCCTCTGGCCGAATTCGCGTTAAATAATCACCGCCAAGAGTCATCAGGAGAGTCTCCATTCTTTTGTGTGTACGGTCAACATCCTCAGTTTTGTACCTTACGTCAGGGTGACTCCGGGGGTGTCCCGGAGGAGGATCAGCTAGGAGCCCAATTGTCATCAGTCTGGAGGCGGGTGAAACAGCGTTTGTTGAGCATGAGTGCCAGGTACAAACGGGTGGCTGACATTAGACGCGTGCCAGGTCCGGACCTGTGTGTGGGTGAATGGGTGTGGTTAGCTACGAAGAACATAAAACTCAAAATCCCATCTTTAAAACTGGGTCCAAGGTTTATTGGGCCTTTTAGGATTTCTGCCATCATTAACCCAGTGGCTTATCGGTTGGAACTTCCTGCGGTGTACAGAATACATAACGTTTTTCACAGGGCTTTATTGAAAAAGGTGGTAGGCTTGGTGGACACGACGCCGATGCCACCTCCAGTCATGGTGGATGGCGATTTAGAGTTCGAGGTCGCCAAGGTAGTGGACTCTCGAGTAGTACGCCGTACTCTTCAGTATTTGGTGCACTGGCGGGGGTATGGTCCGGAGGAGAGGTCTTGGGTTCCAGCCTCAGACATACATGCGGATCGGCTGGTCAGTTCTTTTCACCGTCGTCATCCGGACAAGCCGGGTCCTATGAGTCTTGAGGGCCCTGGGGTCCCTCGTAGAAGACGGGGTACTGTCATGTCGGACGCTGTTCACACCACAGCGTCCGGCAGGCAGAGGTAGTTCCACCTCCAGCCACTATAGCCTCAGTGGCGCCCGGCTTGATCTTCAGGCTCTCGGGGGTTAATCCTGCTGGAGACCAGGTTGGAAGGTTAGTCACGCCCACGGTCTTTAAATAGTCATACTGGCATATGGGCGTCGCCGATTATAGCTTGTGTTTCATACCAAGTGGTTCCGGTCTGGATTGGAGGTGTTGCAGAGAGAGATTCGTATCTGGTGTCGTATGATCCGTCGTTATCCTTTCTCCTTCCCATATTTGTGTTTAGTTGTGCCCTGTTCACATTACTGTATATTCCTGTGTGTGTGCGGCGCAGTGCAGTTTAAGTTCTCCCTGTCTGTCATTATTTGTGTGGGAGCTTTGGTGGTGACTTCTCACTGGGTGGAGGGTGGAGGGTTAAGTGCAGGGCTGAGCAGGAGATAAGGAAAGGTCAGAGGCTCAGGCATTTGCACCTTCAGCAAAAACCCTGGGTTGAGGGTCAGACAGGGTTTCCCCTAGTAAAAGGGACACCACAGGGGCCCCGGGTATTTCAGCCTTAGTTGAACTAAGCCCCCGTGACAGCGCCCTAATCCTTTTACGAAGCTAATATCATAGTGCTTAAGACGGAGGGGAAGGACCCTTTGGAATGTGGATCCTACCGCCCTATCTCGTTAGTAAATGTGGACTATAACATTTTTACTAAGATTCTAGCTACCAGACTGAATTCGATTATATTGAGCCTTATACATTCTGATCAAACAGGTTCTATGCCTGGTAAGAGCACTTCCATTAACATCAGACGGGTCCAGTCAATAGCCCAATGTAGCTCTCTAATGCCTGACAACAAGTGGGCACTGGCATCGCTAGATGCCGCCAAAGCTTTTGACTCTCTTGAGTGGCCTTTCCTCTCCGCGTGCTTGCAAAGATATGGCTTTGGGGATAAATTTATAAAATGGATCAAAATACTATATACAGTATGAAGCACAAGGCCCGTATTATAGTGAACACTACGTGTCTGAGTCCTTTCCATTGCATAGGGGGACTCGTCAAGGGTGCCCCCTCTCACGGCCCTATTTGCCCTTGCGATTGAGGCATTGGCAATACGTATTAGATCTTCCCCTGATATTAAAGGTATAAATATAGCGGGTCGGGTAGACACCATTGGCGTATATGCTGACGATATTGTGATATTCATGGATGAAGCAGAGGAGACTCTACCACAAGTAATTGCCTTATAGATAGATTCAGTAAATTCTCAGGTTTATATATAAATTGGGAGAAGTCCGCTCTGCTAACCCTTTCTCACGCCCCAATGCCCCAGTTAGAGACTCTCTCCTCACTGACTATTGTATTTAGTTTTAAATATTTCGGTATATATATCTCAAAATAGTGCTCTTGACTCACAACTCAATATTCACCCACTGCTGGAACTAGTTAAAATGAAATTCACAACTTGGAGCCAACTCCCGCTGCCTGTGGCCGGACGTATAAACCTAATTAAAATGACATTACTCCCCAAGCTCAGCTACTCCCCTCAGCATAGTGCTGTAATAGTACCCAAGTCCTTCTTTGTAAATCTCAATTCCCAGATCATATCTTTCATCTGGGGGAAAACTAGGCCCAAACATAAATTCACCACCCTGCAGAGACCAAGGGAGCTGGGGCGGCGTTACCAGATTTTTTCTTATACTATTTGGCTGGGCAAGCTAAAGCTTTAAATAAATGAATGCCGGGTAATTGCCTCCCCAATTCGGAAAGCCACCTACTCCATGCTGCGCGAACTGACTGCACACTAGGTTTCCTTGAGTTGGAGAGGACTAATGTCCCTCGTCTACTACCCTTGCTCTGACTGGCGCGATTAGTATGGAGACAGATTAAGAAAGCGATTGGGTTTAAAGATTTTATAGCTGAGATGCCCCTATGGAATAATGATTATTTCCCAGAACTACTGAGCCACCCATCCACTATTTTTTGGATGCAACATAATGTTTCCTCGATGGGAGGCTTGTATGGCCAGGGGACCTTGGTGCCTTTTGAGCAATTACAGGTTGCACATGATATTCCGAGATCCCAGTTTTTCCGTTATTTACAGCTGAGGTCGGCTCTTCAATCACACATGAGATGTGGACCGTACCAGCTCATCTCTGCCTCTGATAGGAATCCTTAATTCGCAGGGTCCCCAGGGTCTCATCTCCTCTTTATACACGTACATGCTGTCGGTGGGAACGGAATCTGCTATAAGCTCTATTAAAAGGAAAAGGGACAGACTCATCCCTGATGCTCAGGGAGAGGAGTGGGAGGAGATCCTGGAATATGCAAAATAGAAGAAAGAAGCCAGCGCTGCTTGTGGTTAGAACGCATAACATGAGGTGCATATGCACATATTAACATCTAACTGTATTCAAAATGAGACATTTGGCAAAATATTGATCAATAAATTGAGCCACCTCTCCGCGCCAAGGCAATCTCATGTGGGGGGTCCTACTCTACATTATTATTATTCACTGTGCCATTACGGCCTCCTAAATATTTTAAAAGCAAGACCATATCAAATGCAATCCGTACCTGAAGCATATCTGCATCACTCCCGTGCAGCCTGATGAAGGGCGATGCAGGCTCAGACACAGGTGCACAAATTAAAATATTTAAAATATTTAAAATATTTAGGAGGCCGTAATGGCACAGTGAATAATAATAATAATGTAGAGTAGGACCCCCCACATGAGATTGCCTTGGCGTGGCGGGGAGGCAGACAGTTAGATGCTAATATGTGCATATGCACCTCATGTTATGCGTTCTAACCACAAGCAGCGCTGGCTTCTTTCTTCTTTTTTGCACATCGGTTTGTGGTTGACCACCACTGTTGCCGCCGTGCGTGCTGGATTATGTTCGCCATTTTTGCTGTGTTCATTGTGATGGATCTAGGCTGCTGTGCACACACACAGCAGCCCCGCCCTGCCCCAGGCTTTATTTAATTTGTGCACCTGTGTCTGAGCCTGCATCGCCCTTCATCTGTGTTTGCTGGTCAGGCAATGTGTGGAGGTCAAACCTGAGATGTCTATGTTCAGACCTGGTTGGCCTTTATCTGCACTTGCTTCATCTGGCTGCACGGGAGCGATTCAGACATGTTTCAGGTACGGATTGCATATGATATGGTCTTGATTTTAAAATATTTAGGAGGCCGTAATGGCACAGTGAATTATAATAATGTAGAGTAGGACCCCCCACATGAGATTGCCTTGGCGCGGCAGGGTGGCTCAATTTATTGATCAATATTTTGCCAAATGTCTCATTTTGAATACAGATAGATGTTAATATGTGCATATGCACCTCATGTTATGCGTTCTAACCACAAGCAGCGCTGGCTTCTTTCTTCTTTTTTGAGATCCTGGAATCTACGATCGGAGTATCACCATCTATTAATAATAGAATGATACAGCTGTATATAATTAATCAATCATACTTAACTCCGACACGACTTTTCAGGATGGGTCGACTTCAATCATCAGAATGTCTGCGATGTCATTCACCAGATGCAGATTTTGTTCATATGATCTGGCAATGCCCCATTATTTTACAGTACTGGAAAGAGGTGACCCTGCTTTTGTCATCCTTGATGCGGGCCCCGGTTCCTCTTGTACCACTGGTCTGCTTGTTTGGGGTATGGGAGGAGGAGAATTGGGGTCATTATGACGGGACTTTTCTGCGTGAAACACTATTTATGGAAGGTGATGGCACTACGGTGGATGGGGGGTTCATGTCCCTCCCTTAGAATGTGGATTGACCTGGTGAACTCGATTGTTCCATACGAACGTACGCTTTATCAAAATAGGGTATGGCCGGGCAAGTTTACGAAGATCTGAGAGAGGTGGAATTCCTCTCACCTTACATTGCAAAATTGAGTCATCATATGCGAGATAACATGATATAAGATATTAGGCTGCGCAGTAGTAGGCACCAGTTGATATAGTTGTAGTTGTAGTTTAGGAATGTTCTTTATTATCTGAATTAATAATATGATAACAGCTGGTGAAAGTCAACTGATATGCATGCTTCACATTGTATAACCGGCTGTTTTCTGTATATTTGTAAGGGCTATGAGTGTATTTTATTATCATAAGCCAATATGTATGTTATTCTCCTTTTTGTTCAATAAACGAATTTAAAAAAAAAGATAATCTTCCTCAGCAAACCCCCCCTCTATCTCACTATGCTAGAAGAAATGCTGTGTACTGCTGTGCCTTTGTAAAGAGTCTTGATCTGTGCTGAACTGTACTAACAAAAGAGTCTGTTAGTCAATATGCCTCTAAGAAGCAGCTCAGTCCGATTTCTAGGGAAAATTGTGTCCGGAGAAGGATATACCATGGACCCAGCAGAAATCGCTCCAGTACTGGTGTAACAGGGTCTACCCAAGCTGGGGTACCTCTTTCTACTGAAAGAGGTACCACCCCGTGTTTTCGGAGGTCCGCTCTGCGTTGGCTGGAGTCTGAATGAATGACGCTGGCTGGAATTCCTTGGTTACATGGGCGCATATAAAAGATCACTGCTTCTCCACGTTTTTCCAGTCTGACAACCCTTTACTCACAGGACACAGAATATATCACACAGATACAGAGGGCAGGCCAATAGAAAATCGGCAGGCCAGACATGCATTACAAAAGCCGCAGGTGGCCGGAGCCTGCCGATGTTTACTGTGGGAATTACAAAGGTGGGGGGAGGGCGGACAAAAGGAGAATATCGTGTCCCCTCTGCCCAGGGACGCAGCCTGTGGGCTGATGCATTAGGGACATGCATCTCACATGGACCCTATTATACATACATATAACTGCACAACATATTCTGGGTGCTGAGTGGTTCTGTAACACGGCTCCCCTTTTCAGCGACGCGATCGGCATACACAGTCTGATCCTCAACGGATCGGTTTGGGGATGACCGAAGTTTATGGGGTTGGTACAAGTTCCGTTTGTCGACTTAGTCCATCGACGTTACCATTTTGTTTGCCGGGTCTGTGGTGGATGGTGAAGTCCAGAGGTTGTAGGGCTAAACCCCACCGTAGCAATCTGGCGTTGTCTCCGGAGACCCGATTAAGCCAGACTAGGGGATTATGGTCCGTTAGGAGGGAAAACTGTCGTCCATACAAATATGGTTGCAACTTCTTGAGTGCCCATACTACCGCCAGGCACTCCTTCTCGATGGCTGCATAGCTTACTTCACGGGGCAGTAGTTTCCAACTCAGGTAAGCTACCGGGTGTTCTTGGCCGTCCGGCCCGACTTGGCTCAGTACTGCCCCCAATCCAAACATAGACGCATCTGTGTGAACAAGGAAACGTTTAGTTGGATCGGGTGCGGCCAATACAGGGGTATTGGTGAGGGCGTCCTTTAGTTGGCAGAAGGCTTCCTCACACTCTGAGGTCCAGGTTACCTGGCGGGGTTGGTTCTTACGGGTCAAATCAGTGAGGGGCTTGGCTACGCTGCTGTAATTGGGAACGAATTTCCTGTAATACCCCGCTGTCACTAGAAACGCCATGACCTGGGTTTTAGTGCGTGGGATGGGCCATTTGACTATGGCCTCAATCTTGGCTGGTTCTGGTCGCTGTTTCCCACTTCCCACCCAATGCCCTAAATACTGAACATCTGCTTTGCCCACGTGACACTTGTTTGGGTTCAGGGTGATTCCGGCCTGGTGGATCCTGTCCAATGCTGTCTGTAGGTGATTTAGATGCTCTTCCCATGTCGCACTGTAGATGGCGATGTCGTCCAGGTAGGCACAAGCATAGTCCTGGAGACCATCCAGAAGCCGGTCAGCCAGCCTTTGGAACGTCGCCGGGGCATTCTTCATCCCGAATGGCATAACTCGAAACTGGAATAAGCCGAACGGAGTGACAAATGCCGACTTGGGAATAGCGTCAGGACTAAGGGGAATCTGCCAGTAGCCTTTGCATAGATCGATGGTGGTCAAATACTTTGCCCCCGCCAGCCGGTCTAACAACTCATCCACACGCGGCATGGGGTATGCATCCGTCACTGTTTTCTCATTGAGCTTACGATAGTCTACACAAAACCGTGTAGTCCCATCCTTCTTGGGCACTAACACTACGGGGGATGCCCAGGGACTATCTGACTCTTCAATGACCCCTAAACGCAACATCTCTTGTATCTCTTGTCGCATCCCCTCTCGTACAAACTCAGGGACGCGGAAGGGGTTTTGTCGCAGGGGGTCTGATTCTGGGTCTCAACCTTGTGTTGTGCCAGGCGAGTGTACCCCGGTCTCTCTGAAAACATCCTCAACAACGCCTCAACAACGCCTCCGCCTGCTGTCTCGCCTGGGGGCCTAGGTCTTCACCCAAGTGTACCTGGTCCCATGTTTTAGACTGAGTCCTTTCCCTTAAGACATCCGGCAAGGGAAGTCCGGCTAAATCCTCTGCTTCAGGTGCACAGATGGCCACTACCTCTTCAGGGCGCTCCCGGTAGGGATTCAGCATATTCACGTGGAACATGCGGATAACCCTGGGGTCGTCACAATCGGCGACATTATAGGTTGTGTCGGCTATTTTCCCCACTACCTGGTAGGGCCCCTGCCATGTAGCTTGAAACTTATTCTGCTTAGTGGGCTCTAACACCAGGACCTTCTGTCCTATTTCCAAAGTGCGCTCTCTGACCCTCCGATCGTACCATACGCACTGGCGCCGCTGTGTCGCCTGCAGGTTCTCACGTACAACCTGGGTCAGCTCCTGTAGGCGGTCCCGGAATTCCAGCACATAGGGGACAATAGGTACCCCTTCTATGAGGCCCTCCCCTTCCCAGTGGTCCAGCACTAAGTCTACGGGTCCCCTTACCCGTCTCCCGTATACCAGCTCGAACGGGGAGAACCCCGTGGATTCTTGGGGCACCTCTCGATAGGCAAATAGGAGGTGTGGCAAGAATTTCTCCCAGTCCCTGTAGGTCCTGGTAAAAGTCCCAATGAGCTGTTTTAATGTTCCGTTAAAGCGTTCACACAACCCATTGGTTTGCGGGTAGTACGGGACGCTTCTAATGGACTTTACACCGCACAGCTTCCACAGTTGGTTGGTCACCTCTGCTGTAAACTGGGTACCCTGGTCCGAGATAATCTCCCGGGGAAATCCAACCCGTCAGAAAACCTGGAGCAGGGCGGCTGCCACCGTCTCTGCCAGTATGTTAGGTAACGCAACCGCCTCTGGATACCGTGTGGCATAATCTACCACTGTCAATATATACTTTTTCCCTGACGGACTGGGTTTCGCTAACGGCCCTATCAGATCGACCGCTACTCGGCTAAATGGTTCCTCCACAATGGGGAGGGGGCATAATTTGGCCTTGCATCGATCCCCCCTCTTGCCAATGCGCTGACAACTGTCACAGGTCTGGCAGTAGTGACGAACATCATAGGTTACCCCCGGCCAAAAGAAGTTTTGTGTCAGACGATGCCTGGTGCGACTGACGCCGAAGTGCCCGGCCAAGGGTATGTCATGAGAGATTCACAGTAACTCCTGCCTATACTTCTTGGGAACTACCAGCTGTTGTTTTATAGTGGGGCTCGTCCCTGTGTGGTGCTGCTCTGTGATCCGGTAGAGGAGTCCCTGCTTCCATACAAACTGTTCTCATTCCAGTACTCCTCTCCCCTCCTGTGCCTTCCCACGATATCCCTCTAATGAAGGATCCTCATGTAACTCCCTCTTAAATTCATCTGGGGTGGCCCAAGAAATGTGTCTGGCTATGGGAATACGTGTAGGGCTGGGATGTCTTACCTGGGCCTCCTCTGAGTGTGATTCCGCCTCCGCAGCTCGAGCTTGTCTCCGGGTGGTCACAGGATAGGTCTCAGCCAGAGGGGCCACCAAGAATGCAGACAACATGGGCCCCAAGTCATTTCCCAGCAAGACGTCTGCAGGCAAATCCTCCATCAAGCCGACCTCAACAATGCCATCCCCGACTCCCCAGTTCAGGTGAATCCTGGCAGTGGGCAGTCGATGCATAGCTCCCCCTGCTACACGGACTGCCACTGTCCGGTCCGTCTTCTCTTGGTCCCGGACGAGATGAGGCTTCACAAGGGTCAAAGTTGCCCCGGAATCTCTTAGTCCCTGCATACATTTCCAATTAACCCACATGACCTGTCGATGCTGTTGTCGATTATCTGCCCGGGCTGCCTGCACGGGGTCTACTTCATGCAGCACTTCCTCCATCTCTTCCACCCCTTGGTTAGTCGTAGCCCCCAATGCCGGGTCAGCTTCGCCTTGGTAGCAGTGTACAGCAGCCCGGCTGAAGGTAGCTGTTCCCGCCTTTGGCCACTGGGTATGCTGAGTCCGGTTGGGGCATTGTCTTTGCAGGTGGCCCAGCTGACGACAGGTGTGGCATCGCGCCCCAGGGGGACTGTAGTAGGCCGGGTTTCTTGCTGGTCCCCCTACAATCTTCGGTCGTTTGGGGCCCTCCAGGTCAATGGGTGGGCCCCTAGTGACCACCTTTGATCCGGAGAACTGCGGCCTCCTGGCATCATGATGTTCATCGGCCAGACGAGCGGCTTCCTCAAGAGTCGTTGGCCGCAGTCCCGAAGCCATTCCTGTGTCTCGGGGTTTAGTCCATTAAAGAATTGTTCTAACAGGAAGAGCTGGAGGACGTCCTCCTTAGTGGTTGCTTGGCTCCCTTGTACCCACTGTAGCAGTGACCGCCGCAATTTACAGGCCCATTCAGCGTGGGTATCGGTTACACGTTTTATAAGTCCGCGGAACTTTTGACGGTAGGCCTCTGGTGTCAGCACATACCGGGCCAAGATCACTTCTTTGATCCGCTCATAGAATCATAGAATCGTAGAGTTGGAAGGGACCTCCTGGGCCATCTGGTCCAACCCCCTGCTCAAAGAAGGATTCGCTAAATCATCCCAGTTAGATGTCTGTCCAGCCTCTGTTTGAAGACTTCCATTGAAGGAGAACTCACCACTTCTCGTGGCAGCCTGTTCCACTCATTGATCACTCTAACTGTCAAAAAGTTTTTTCTAATATCTAATCTGTGTCTCCTCCCATTCAGCTTCATCCCATTGCTTCTAGTCTTTCCTTGTGCAAATGAGAATAAAGTTGATCCTTCTACAATGTGACAGCCCTTTAGATATTTGTAGACAGCTATTAAGTCTCCTCTCAGTCTTCTCTTTTGCAAACTAAACATTCCCAAATCCTGCAACCTTTCCTCATAAGACAGGGTTTGCAGACCGGTCACCATTCTGGTCGCTCTTTTCTGAACTTGCTCCAGTTTGTTGATGTCTTTTTTAAAATGTGGTGCCCAAAATTGGACACAATATTCCAGATGAGGTCTGACCAAAGAGGAGTAGAGGGAAATAATTACTTCACGTGATCTAGACTGTATGCTTCTGTTAATACATCCTAGAATTGCATTTGCCTTTTTTGCTGCTGCATCACACTGTTGACTCATATTCAGTCTGTGATCTATTAGTATACCCAAGTCTTTTTCACATGTGCTGTCACTTAGCCCTATTCCTCCCATTCTATATATGCTTTTTTCATTTTTATTGCCCAGATGTAGTACTTTGCATTTCTCCCTGTTAAAAACCATTCTGTTAGTTGCTGCCCACTTCTCCAGTTTATTTAAATCTTTTTGAATCCTCTCTCTCTCTTCTCTAGTATTAGCTATCCCTCCTAGCTTTGTGTCATCAGCAAATTTAATCAGTTTACCCTCAATTCCTTCATCTAAATCGTTGATAAAGATGTTGAACAATACAGGGCCCAGGACAGAGCCCTGTGGTACCCCACTTGACACATTCTTCCAACTGGATGTGCAGCCATTTACGACCACTCTTTGGGTCCGATCACTAAGCCAGTTATGAATCCACCTAACAGTTGCCTTGTCCATTCCATACTTAGTCATTTTTTCAATAAGGATTGTATGAGAGACTTTGTCAAATGCTTTGCTGAAGTCAAGATATACTATATCTACAGCATTTCCTTGATCCACCCAATCAGTAATACCATCATAGAAGGAAATTAAATTAGTCTGACATGACTTATTAGTTACAAACCCATGCTGACTCTGTTTAATCACTTCATTCTTATCCAGGTATTGACATACATGTTGTTTAATAATTTGTTCAAAGATCTTTCCTGGTATAGAAGTCAGACTCACCGGCCTATAGTTGCCTGGGTCCACCTTCTTCCCCTTTTTGAAGATAGGAACAACATTTGCTCTTCTCCAGTCTTCTGGCACTTCTCCTGTTCTCCAAGAATTTTCAAAGATTATGGAGAGGGGTTCAAAAATTTCTTCTGCTATCTCCTTCAGTACTCTGGGGTGTAATTCATCTGGACCGTGTCCATACAGTCCTCATCAGGTACCGTGCGATAGGCGGCCGCTGCCCGGCCTGTCAGCTTGCTGGCCAGAATCTGAACCCGTTCCTCCGGCTTCACTTGATGAAGGGCACACTGCTGCTCAAAGTCCTGCAGAAAGCCATCAATGTCTTCTTCTGCCTCCCCCAACTGTCGGAAGGCATTATACTGGATCTTTTTGTGGCTTACTGTTGAAGGTACCTGGTCGAAGGCCAGAGCTCCCCCTGCTCGCTGACTCTCCTCTCTCCGCTCTGCCATCTCCATCTTGGCCAGCTCCACTTTGGTCCGCTCTTCCATCTCCATCTTGACTAGCTCTATCCTGGTCCGCTCGGCCATCTTTTCCTTCATATCAGTACGCACATCAGCCATCACTTCTCGTATGATCTCTACTGCAGGGTTTAGGCCATAGAACGGCAGTCTGTTCTTTACCTCCCTCTGGAATTCGGGCTCCTCCACATTCACATTGGGAGGCGCTGCACTGTCGTGTTCCATGATGGCTGCTATCAAATCCGCTTTTGTTTTGTTGCTGGCGATCAACCCTCGGGCTTCCACCAGATCTTTTAATGTAGTCCTCTTTAACTTCTGGTAGTTGTTTTCCATTCTTTCCTTTCCTCCTGTAGAAGGGGTATCAAATCCCGCTGTCTGCCACCAGTGTAACGGGGTCTACCCAAGCTGGTGTACTTCTTTCAGTAACACCCCGTGTTTTCGGAGGTCCGCTCTGCGTTGGCTGGAGTCTGAATGAATGACTCTGGTTGGAATTCCTTGGTTACATGGGCACATATAAAAGATCACTGCTTCTCCATGTATTTCCAGTCTGACAACACTTTACTCACAGGACACAGAATATATCACACAGCTACAGAGGGCAGGCCAATAGAAAATCGGCAGGCCAGACATGCATTACAAAAGCCGCAGGTGGCCGGAGCCTGCCGATGTTTACTGTAGGAATTACAAAGGTGGGGGGAGGGCGGACAAAAGGAGAATATCATGTTCCCTCTGCCCAGGGGTCGCAGCCTGTGGGCTGATGCATTAGGGACATGCATCTCACATAGAACCTATTATACATACATATAACTGCACAACATATTCTGGGTGCTGAGTGGTTCTGTAACACGTAACAACTGGCCTTAAAGATAAGCGGCCTTCTACTGTCAGGGAGGTGAGGCAGATCATAGGATTCCTCTCCTACTATTGTACTTATATCGAGAACTTCTCCAGGATTGCCACTCCACTATATCTCCTCTTGGGTTGGACGACAGAGTCAACATCATCCATGGAGAAAAAGAAGAATGCAGGCAGGAAATGACTTAAAAGAAACAATGCCATTTCATCCCAGCAGTCCATTGTCTGGACATCAGACCACCAGGAGGTATTGGAACAACTAGTGGAGTATCTGGTAAAACCACCCATATTGGGATATCTTAATTTCAACTTACCATTTGTTCTTTATTGTGTTGCTTCTCAAGTTAGACTGGGAGCTGCCCTGTATCAGCATCAATATGGGAAATTGAGAGTCATCGGTTACAGTTCCAGAACATTGACAAACGCCGAGAGAAATTACCATCTACATTCTGGAAAATTGGAGTTCCTGGCATTGAAATGGGCTATCTGTGAACAATTTAGAGATTATCTCTATTACAGCAAAGAGTTTGAGGTTTACACGGACAATAATCCCTTGACCTATGTTCTCACTATAGCCAAACTGAATGCAACGGGTCAGAGATGGGTAGCTGAACTTGCTGACATTAATTTTTCAGTATTAAGTACAGGCCGGGGAAATGTAATGCAGATGCTGACGGATTGTCGAGAATGCCACTAGAGCCTGAGGAGTTCATGCAAGAATGCTCAGAGGAAGTCAGTCTGGAAGCTACTGAGAGCACTACCCAGCAGTACAAGCTCATCAAGAGGAAGATATACCATGGTGGTGTCCATTGACGGTGGAAACCACCGTAACAGCGAAAGAACGAGATCACCCCCTGTCCATTCAACAACTACCAAAATGAACATTCCGTAGAGCACAACAGGAAGATCAGGTATTTAGCAGAGTACTTCCTTATGTGGTCGAAAATTGTTTTACAAGTAAACGAGAGAGAGATAATGAGTCACCAGCAGTATCGGTTTTAGTTAAAGAATGGACGAAGCTTTGCCTCAGTGAAGATGGTATCCTGTATCGTAGAGGAGGACAAAAACAGCAGTTGGTGCTACCCAGAGTGTACTGTAGGCTGCTCTTCAAAGAACTCCATGAAAACATTGGACACCTGGGAGTGGGAAGAACAACAAACTTGATCCGTGAATGTTTCTTCTGGCCGTACATGCAGAGAGATATTGAGAGGTACATGACCAGGGACTGTGGGTGTCTGAAAGATAAACGTCCCAACACATCAACCTGGTCATCTATGGGCAACATCCAGACTACGTATCCATTTGAGATGGTCTCAATAGACTTTTTACATGTCGAGATGTGCAAGGGAGGTTACAAATACATCTTGATGGTGATGGACCATTTTACTCGATTTGCTCAAGCATATGCCATCACTAATAAATCTGGTCGAACAGCGGCAGTGAAGATCTTCAATGATTTTACTTCGAAGTTTGGGTTCCCTATGAGGTTACACCATGACCAAGGAAGAGAATTTGAGAACCTATCTGAACCTAGCAGCTTACATGTAGCACAGGGGAGGAACAGGTCTCATGAATTATTTGAAACTCTGGGGGAACCATTACTTAGGGTGACCATGTACTGCAGCTTCCTCAGGCACAAGATGGATCCACTTGCTCACACAGATACAACTAATAGACTCCTCATGAACATGAACAGTGTAGTTTAATGTCACAGCACATTCAGTACAATTCAAGTCTCTTAAGCACAGGATTTATAACAGTACAGCTGCTTCTTAGAGGCACATTGACTAACAGTCTCTTTTGTTAGTACAGTTCAGCACAGATCAAGACTCTTTACAAAGGCACAGCAGTACACAGCATTTCTTCTAGCACAGTGAGATAGAGGGGGGTTTGCTGAGGAAGATTATCTTTGTAACACAACTTCTTATTGTACTTATCTTCCTGCTCCTGATAGACTTTCTTAAGTCACAGTATAAGGGTAGCCCAGCTCCACTCTGTAATGGAGTCTAGTGTCCCTATGGTTCACTTGCCTGAACATATTTAAGAGACAGATCATACACAACTCATCCCTTTTGGCTGCTGCCAGAATGTAAACAAGTTTTCCACAATTCCCCTGGGGCTCTGCTCACCACTCCTTGTCTCCTGTCACTGTGTTAACCCCTCTAGTTGCTGGATGCTTTTGATGCAACAGCAGTTAGCACTATTTCTGCATGTCACATCTGCATATAGCCAGAGGTCGGTACATGGAGCAGTAGGATCTTGAGGGTAAGCAGCAGGTGGGAAGAAGCTTGACTGGAGCCTGGGAGCTCAATAATCTCCCAATGAAGGAAGTGAAGTGCAAGGTTTAAGTAAGGTGCTCAATCAGGAGATCACAGGGTAAGCCATTAAGGAACTTGCATTGGAGACATCAGGAACACAGGTAATAGTATCTGATTTAGCAAGGAACTGTCCAAGGAGCTGAATAGCTCACTGGGAAGAGGGAAGAGCTTGTCGCCTGGTGCACAAGAGCTGCTGGTTTTGAATCCTGAGAGTAGCAATGCGTCTACCAAATGCGGTATGTGTTTTCCTGTTTTTATAGGATGCAACCCATCTCTAGCAAGGAGTCCATCATACAGGTAATTCATTCCATAGTAAAGAAGCCCAAAACGTTGCTCAAGGCACCATCGACGTAGGCAGTTATTCACCTGTAGAATCCTGTTCAATCTCCTTGGTCCATGTCCATGGGAGGATGGATGAGAAGACGACCTGAGATCCCAGTTCCTTTACTTTCCAGCCTAAGTCTTCAATGTCTCTGCATATGGTCTCCGGGTCCTTTCTTGCTGTGTCATTTGTTTCTACGTGTATTAAAAGACCTGGATGGTTGTCTGTAGCGCTGAAGAGTCTTGATAACATCTTTGATTTAGGCACCTGGAAGACAGCACACTTCTCGTGAGGTGATGTCCGGTTGGCAGATAGCGGCTTCTGTTCCTCTCAGTAGGGAATCCCCCATGACCACCACTCTCCTTTTCTTCTTCCCCACAGCGCTTGTTTTTCTCCCTTCAAGAGGCTTTGGATTTCTTACTGGAGTGCTCTTTGTGAGCAAAGCACTTTTTTGATGAACTTCTTCATAGTTGTCCTGCGTGAGAGCCTGGTAGCGGTTCTTCAGCGGTATTGGTGCAGACTGCCTCCTCATCCTTCTGTTTCTTTGGGTCACATGCTTCCATTTCACTTCTTCTGCAGGAACATTGTAAGGTGCTTCTCTTGGAACATTCTAGACAGTTATTTCAACTGTCATTATCTTCTGCAGTAACAATGAGAAGTTCTTCTCTTGGGATATTCCAAGGACATTCTTCTGCTCTGTCAGGAAATCATCATCTGTGATGTGCTTCAGTGTAGCTATCATCTCCTGAAGACTTTGCACCTTTTCCTCTAACAGTCACAAGCTGCATTTCTGGCACGTAGAGTTTGTCTTTTCCTCTGGTGAGTTTGTAAACATTTAGCGCACACTGTAGCCCGCAATATAAGTAGTCTCCTTCCCCATGTGGAACCAAATGAATTTCTGTGGAATCACCATAAAGATTTACTCTCCGTCAGGCTCACGGTTTGACAAATTCCTTCAAGCCGTTTTATCCATCTACAACCAAAAATCTTCAGACTGGCGGCGACTATTCGCTCTTCCCAGAGTGCACCAGAAATAAGCAAATTATCTACCTCGAGCTTCAATTCCTGGTTAAATGGCCCCATGGAGATGTTCATAGAAGCCAGGTTGGGATAGCCCGGTCACCTGGCCCCATGGAGATGTTCAGAGAACCAGGTTGAGACCCTCCGGTCACCTGGCCCCATGGAGACGTTCAGAGAAGCCAGGTTGGGACTATCAGGTCACCTGGCCAATTACCTCAATCGACTGTCCGCTTCCTAAGCTTGTGCAAAGTGCATCATATCCTAGGATACATGCCCATTAAAGCACGGCTCAGGGGGAGGGAGATACAGAAAAGTTTTTTATAAAAAATTTTTTTTAAATGCAAGCTGACAAGGTACTATAAGGCTCATGTGCCCATTAAGGAACAACATGGCCAAAGTATATGAAAAAACCCTATTCCACCATAAGACCTAAGTAATGCTTACCCATAATGGATGCGTTTACCAGAGCGCAGGTGCCCCGATGCGCATTTCGCTGTGGCTTCCTCTGGGGGCAGTGCGATAAGCCTTGGTCCATGTGATCTTTTTCAAGATAGTCTGGCCAGCGGGCGAGAGAACCCACTTGTCAGCAGCAGGCTACTACTCAGACCAGTGGATCTGGGGAAGCTGCAGGGGACTGTTGCTCATAAACACCGTCGAAGGGCTACACAACCAGGGTGGTAGACAGTCCCAGCAATCCATAGATGAGGCATACATAGAAGGTTTTGGACGCCACCATGCCCAACCCCACCAGCCCAGCCTTGAGAAAAGGACCAGAGTGGATATAGAGCCTCAACAGGAAACGGCAACTACATGAAGTTGTGCCAGCTTCGACTGATTGAATACAGGGCCACCGACGCTTGGTTGGGTATGATACAGCAATTGGTCCTTTGGGATACCCAGAATGTCAAGGAGGAGGATGAGTTTGACCAAGAGGAATTGAACTGCCTTCTGAATCAAGGATCCAGTGTCAGTCTGGAATCAAATACCAAATCCCAAGCAGCCCAAATTCAGTAGTTGTTGGTCACATTGGGACCCAGAGCCTCAAGCGGGAGAAGTAGCTGGAGTTGTTCTATTCTTAATTTATAATTAAGATGGGAATAGGACACAGCATTTTTTCATAATTAAGCCAGATATATTTTTATTCCATGAGTCAAGAGACATAGGCATAGACATATGAGACAAGAGACATAGGCATAGACATATGAGCCTAAATGTTGACTCTTGAATTGATATGTTTTTCTACTGTGGGTCAAGAGACATAGGCCTTTGTTGATATAAGTCTAAACAATGACTGTTGAATTGATTATTGTGTTGCTATCCTTGGAGGACAGGGAGGCTGGCTTATTGAACAAGTGATGTTTGCTAATATGCTGATTATGCATTGTACCCTGCCATGCAGTTTGTTGACCTGCTAATATTGAAGAATACTCTCACGAAGTGACTGGCCCTGCGTAACGCAAACCGACGATCGGTCGGTCACAAAAACAACCAAGACAGACAAGGGGACACCGGGGACACAATTACAACGGTGGGCCTGCAATAGGGCACGGGGAAAGGGACACCTCCTGCACTCTCCTGAGGCTGTGCCCTGGACTATCCTGACGTCCCTATACGGCTTCTTTCAAACCGTCGCCGACCAGGATACCTCAGCCCTCACTCACCCTGCACCTAACCCTCAGTATGGAATTGGCAAGTGCAGACACTGGTCCCACCGCTGCACTAATACAACATCAAGGAAAGTAACAGACAGGGAAAAAAGCAAACAACTTAGCTTCCTCTGCTGCCATGCACCGGAAAGCAGAGTAAGGCACCCGAACACTGCTCTCAGCAGAAACACCACTGCTCCAGATAAGCTGCAAACAGCACTGCTCCAGAGAGCTCCTCTCTTCAGAAAGGTTGGTTTGCAAAAGACCTGTATTACCAACAGCTAGCTGGTGTACCAGGTGACCTTATATAGGAAGGTGGTAGTGGTCTCCACCAGCAGACTAAACATGTAGTTACACCAGCGGCCACCGGGGGGCAAAAACTGATATTCACCCCCGATGGCCTGAAAGGAAAAAAAGTTTATATCAGAAGAGCCCAAACTGACACAGATCCAAAAATGGATCGTGACAAATACACTATGCAAATTGATGCAATACTCGAACAATGAGAGTTAACCTCATTCCACCTTCCCCCTGACCTGCGAATGATGGCCTGAAGGACAGATGTGAGTATTAAAAGGGATATTGGAGACATTCTATGGGATGCCAGCTTAAGGGACAACGGCCTTAGCTGGAGGAATACAGATCTGCGCTATTGACCAATACTAAACCCACGGAGATGTTTGGAGAAGCCAGGTTGGGACCATCTGGTCACCTGGCCATGTATCTAAATGGACTGTCAGCTTCCTAAGCTTGTCATTACCTCCTCTCTGTGGGTGCTTGCCAAAAGTGGGGTACCTTGGTGGGTGTAGTCAGCCCTGGAAGCCCTGAATCGCAACTGCCCTAATCCCAGTGAGTTAGAGGAGAGGTGAGTCTCTGTCATTTCCACCTTCTTGGAGTATTTTGCTGGGACTGTTCTACGTGTTATTATCTGTTGGTGGGTCAGTAAAGTATGGCCGCACTGTGTTACCCTCACCCTGCCTACAAGGAAAGAGAGCGGGCGATCAATGGGATGATCACAGGTCCATGCGGAAGAGAGCACTCACTGACCCCCGCGTCTCCACAATACCTCTGTGCACACTTTCCATGTCTGCTGTCCATCAGATAACCTGCTGCAACTACCTGTGCCCAGCGGGGGGTGCAGGCGGGATCCCGGCCCCCCCCCCGATCTGTACAATTATACCATGCACCACAGAGGGACACCATGTGAGATGAGACCGTCAGAGATGGAGAGATGAGACAGTCAGTGATGGAGAGATGAGACCGTCAGAGATGGAGAGATGAGACCGTCAGTGATGGAGAGATGAGACAGTCAGAGATGGAGAGATGAGACCGTCAGAGATGGAGAGATGAGACAGTCAGAGATGGAGAGATGAGACCGTCAGAGATGGAGAGATGAGACAGTCAGAGATGGAGAGATGAGACCGTCAGTGATGGAGAGATGAGACCGTCAGAGATGGAGAGATGAGACCGTCAGTGATGGAGAGATGAGACAGTCAGTGATGGAGAGATGAGACCGTCAGAGATGGAGAGATGAGACAGTCAGAGATGGAGAGATGAGACCGTCAGTGATGGAGAGATGAGACCGTCAGAGATGGAGAGATGAGACAGTCAGTGATGGAGAGATGAGACAGTCAGTGATGGAGAGATGAGACTGTCAGTGATGGAGAGATGAGACAGTCAGAGATGGAGAGATGAGACCGTCAGTGATGGAGAGATGAGACCGTCAGAGATGGAGAGATGAGACCATCAGTGATGGAGAGATGAGACCGTCAGAGATGGAGAGATGAGACTGTCAGTGATGGAGAGATGAGACTGTCAGTGATGGAGAGATGAGACCGTCAGAGATGGAGAGATGAGACAGTCAGTGATGGAGAGATGAGACCGTCAGTGATGGAGAGATGAGAACGTCAGTGATGGAGAGATGAGACCGTCAGTGATGGAGAGATGAGACCATCAGAAATGGAAAGATGAGACCGTCGGTGATGGAGAGATGAGACAGTCAGTGATGGAGTGACAGTCAAAGATGGAGACATGAAAAGAGAGTCAGTGTTGGAGAGATGAGACCATCAGTGATAAAGAGATGAGACCGTCGGTGATGGAGATATGAGATCGCCAGTGATGAAGAGATGAGACCGTCAGACATGAAGAGATGAGACTATCGGTGATGAAGAGATGAGACCGTCGGTGATGGAGAGATGAGACCGTCAGTGATGGAGAGACAGTCAGTGATGGAGAGCTGAGACCGTCAGTGATGAAGAGATGAGACCGTCAGAGATGGAGAGATGAGACCGTCAGAGATGGAGAGATGAAACCATCAGAGATGGAGAGATGAGACCGTCAGAGATGGAGAGATGAGATCGTCAGTGATGGAGAGATGAGACCGTCAGTGATGGAGAGATGAGACTGTCAGTGATGGAGAGATGAGACCGTCAGTGATGGAGAGATGAGACCATCAGAGATGGAGAGATGAGACTGTCAGTGATGGAGAGATGAGACCGTCAGTGATGGAGAGATGAGATCGTGAGTGATGGAGAGATGAGACTGTCAGTGATGGAGAGATGAGACTCTCAGTGAAGGAGAGATGAGACCGTCAGTGATGGAGAGATGAGACCGTCAGTGATGGAGAGATGAGACTCTCAGTGATGGAGAGATGAGACCGTCAGTGATGGAGAGATGAGACCATCAGTGATGGAGAGACCGTCAGTGATGGAGAGATGAGACCGTCAGTGATGGAGAGACCGTCAGTGATGGAGAGATGAGACCGTCAGAGATGGAGAGATGAGACCGGCAGTGATGGAGAGACCGTCAGTGATGGAGAGATGAGACCGTCAGTGATGGAGAGACCGTCAGTGATGGAGAGATGAGACCGTCAGAGATGGAGAGATGAGACCGGCAGTGATGGAGAGACCGTCAGTGATGGAGAGACCGTCAGTGATGGAGAGATGAGACCGTCAGTGATGGAGAGATGAGACCGTCAGAGAAGGAGAGACCGTCAGTGATGGAGAGATGAGACCGTCAGTGATGGAGAGATGAGACCGTCAGTGATGGAGAGACCGTCAGTGATGGAGAGATGAGACCGTCAGTGATGGAGAGATGAGACCGTCAGTGATGGAGAGATGAGACCGTCAGTGATGGAGAGACCGTCAGTGATGAAGAGATGAGACCGTCAGTGATGGAGAGATGAGACCGTCAGTGATGGAGAGACCGTCAGTGATGAAGAGATGAGACCGTCAGTGATGGAGAGATGAGACCGTCAGTGATGGAGAGATGAGACCGTCAGAGAAGGAGAGACCGTCAGTGATGGAGAGATGAGACCGTCAGTGATGGAGAGATGAGACCATCAGAGATGGAGAGATGAGACCGTCAGTGATGGAGAGATGAGACCGTCAGTGATGGAGAGACCGTCAGTGATGGAGAGATGAGACCGTCAGTGATGGAGAGATGAGACCGTCAGTGATGGAGAGATGAGACCGTCAGAGAAGGAGAGACCGTCAGTGATGGAGAGATGAGACCGTCAGTGATGGAGAGGCCGTCAGTGATGGAGAGATGAGACCGTCAGTGATGGAGAGATGAGACCGTCAGAGAAGGAGAGACCGTCAGTGATGGAGAGATGAGACCGTCAGTGATGAAGGAGTGCGCTCTTTCAAGGTCAGCAGTGATTCCTCCAGCTGTGTGGAGCTGCTCTCCCCTCTCCTCCTCCTCCTCTTCCTCCTCCTCTTCCTCCTCCTCCTCTGCCTCCCTCCCATCTTCCCTGGGAATCTCTCCCATCCTCCGGCTCCTGCAGCATCCTTCCCTCCATCCCTCCTGCCCCTGCCCCCTCCCTCCTGCCCCTGCACCGCTCTGCTCCGTGTGTGTCTGTGTGTCCTGTGGGTGTCCCGTGTGTGTGTGTGTGATGTCCACCCTGTGTGTGTGTCCATGTGTGGCAGGTGTGACCCGTACACATGTGTAAACAGTCGGCGTTGTGCAGCCCTACACCGGAGATGTGACATGGACCCGCGCAGTCGCCACAAGCCCCAGATGTGTGGGGGTGCCCTGCGGAGCCGGGCGAGGGTATGACTCTGGGCCGCGGCTGGATCTACACTCTATCCTCCTGGATTGGGCCTTGGACCTGGCGCTTTCCTACAGACCTTGGCCATGTCACCACCGGCATCAGCGGCCAGCGAGAGCAGCACGGGGTCCGTACCGCAGGAGAGCACCGACGCCGTACGGGAACTGGTGAGTAGATTGTGGCCACGAGATTCAGATACATACCTGTCTCCCCAACAGGCGAAAATACACAACCACCACCCCGCTACTATACACAACCGTCACCCTACTACTAAACACGACCACCACCCTACTATTACACACGACCACCACCCCGCTACTACACACGACCACTACCCCGCTACTACACACGACCACTACCCCGCTACTACACACAACCGTCACCCTACTACTACACACGACCACCACCCCACTACTACACACAACCGCCACCCTTCTACTACACACGACCGCCACCCCGCTACTACACATGACCGTCACCCCGTTACTACACACGACCGCCACCCTACTACTACACACGAACCCCACCCCACTACTACACACAACCGTCACCCTACTACTACACGCGACCACCACCCCACTACTACACACAACCGCCACCCTACTACTACACACGACCGCCACCCCGTTACTACACACAACCGCCACCCTACTACTACACACGACCGCCACCCCGCTACTACACACGACCGCCACCCCGTTACTACACACGATCGCCACCCTACTACTACACACGACTACCACCCTACTATTACACACGACCACCACCCCGCTACTACACAAGACCATTACCCCGCTACTACACACAACCGTCACCCTACTACTACACACGACCGCCACCCCACTACTACACACAACCGCCACCCTACTACTACACACGACCGCCACCCCGCTACTACACACGACCGCCAACCCATTACTACACACGACCACCACCCTACTACTACGCACGGCCACCACCCCGCTACTACACACGACCACCACCCCACTACTAGACACAACCGCCACCCTACTACTACACACGACCGCCACCCCGCTACTACACACGGCCGCCACCCCGTTACTACACACGATCGCCACCCTGCTACTACACACGACCACCACACCGCTACTACACACGACCATAACCCCGCTACTACACACAACCGTCACCCTACTACTACACACGACCACCACCCCACTACTACACACAACCGCCACCCTACTACTACACACGACCGCCACCCTGCTACTACACACGACCGCCAACCCATTACTACACACGACCACCACCCTACTACTACACACGACCACCACCCCGCTACTACACACAACCACTACCCCGCTACTACACACAACCGTCACCCTACTACTACACACGACCACCACTCTGCTACTACACACGACCACCACCCCGCTACTACACACGAACCCCACCCCGCTACTACACACGACCGCTACCCCGCTACTACACATAACAGCCACCCTACTACTACACACGACGACTACCCCGCTACTACACACAACCGCCACCCCTCTACTACACACGACCACCACCCCGCTACTACACACGAACCCCACCCCGCTACTACACACGACCACCACCCCGCTACTACACACGAACCCCACCCCGCTACTACACACGACCACTACCCCGCTACTACACACAACCGTCACCCTACTACTACACACGACCACCACCCCACTACTACACACAACCGCCACCCTACTACTACACATGACCTCCACCCCGCTACTACACACGACCGCCACCCCGCTACTACACACGACCGCCACCCTGTTACTACACACGACCGCCACCCTACTACTACACTCGACCGCCACCCCGCTACTACACACGAACGCTACCCCGCTACTACACATAACAGCCACCCTACTACTACACACGACTACCCCGCTACTACACACAACCGCCACCCCTCTACTACACACGACCGCCACCCCTCTACTACACATGACCACCACCCCGCTACTACACACGACCACCACCCCGCTACTACACACGAACCCCACCCCGCTACTACACACGACCACTACCCCGCTACTACACACAACCGTCACCCTACTACTACACACGACCACCACCCCACTACTACACACAACCGCCACCCTACTACTACACACGACCACTACCCCGCTACTACACACAACCACCACCCCTCTACTACACACGACCACCACCCCACTACTACACACAACCGCCACCCTACTACTGCACACGACCGCCAACCCATTACTACACACAACCGCCACCCTACTACTGCACACGACCGCCACCCCGCTACTACACACGACCACCACTCTGCTACTACACACGACCACCACCCCGCTACTACACACGAACCCCACCCCGCTACTACACACGACCGCTACCCCGCTACTACACATAACAGCCACCCTACTACTACACACGACGACTACCCCGCTACTACACACAACCGCCACCCCTCTACTACACACGACCACCACCCCGCTACTACACACGAACCCCACCCCGCTACTACACACGACCACCACCCCGCTACTACACACGAACCCCACCCCGCTACTACACACGACCACTACCCCGCTACTACACACAACCGTCACCCTACTACTACACACGACCACCACCCCACTACTACACACAACCGCCACCCTACTACTGCACACGACCGCCAACCCATTACTACACACAACCGCCACCCTACTACTGCACACGACCGCCACCCCGCTACTACACACGACCACCACTCCGCTACTACACACGACCACCACCCCGCTACTACACACGACCACCACTCCGCTACTACACACGACCACCACCCCGCTACTACACACGAACCTCACTCCGCTACTACACACGAACCCCAGCCCGCTACTACACATGACCACCACCCCGCTACTACACACGAACCCCACCCCACTACTACACACGACCACCACCCCGCTACTACACACGACCACCACCCCGCTACTACACACAACCACCACCCCTCTACTACACACGACCACCACGCTACTACACCCGAACCCCACCCTGCTACTACACACGGCCGTCACCCAGCTACTACACACGACCACCACCCCGCTACTACACACGACCGCTATCCCGCTACTACACACAACCGCCACCCCGCTACTACACACGAACCCCACCTTGCTACTACACACGACCGCCACCCCGCTACTACACACGACCAGCACCCCGCTACTACACACGAACCCCACCCCGCTACTACACACGACCACCACCCCGCTACTACACATGACCACCACCCTGCTACTACACACAACCGTCACCCCGCTACTACACACGACCACCACCCCGCTACTACACACGACCGCTATCCCGCTACTACACACAACCGCCACCCCGCTACTACACACAACCGCCACCCTACTATTACACACGACCACCACCCCGCTACTATGCACGACCGCCACCCCGCTACTACACACGACCACCACTCCGCTACTACACACGACCACCACCCTGCTACTACACACAACCACCACCCTACGACTACACGTGACCACCACCCCGCTACTACACACGACCGCCACCCCGCTACTTCACACGACCACCACCCCGCTACTACATACGACCGCCACCCCACTGTTACACACAACCGCCACCCCACTACTACACACGACCACCACCCCGCTACTACATATGACTGCCACCCCGCTACTACATATGACTGCCACCCCGCTACTACACACAACCACCACCCCGCTCCGTACACCTTGTACACACGCTACTCTGCTCCGTACACCTCGTACACATCGTACACACACGGCTCCGCTCTGTACACCTTGTACACACGCGGCTCCGCTCCGTACACCTCGTACACACGCAGCTCCGCTCCGTACACCTTGTACACACACGGCTCCGCTCCGTTCACCTCGAACACACACGGCTCCGCTCCGTACACACACGGCTCCTCTCCATCCACCTCGTACACACACGGCTCCTCTCCGTACACCTCGTACACACGGCTCCGCTCCGTACACCTTGTACACATGCGGCTCCGCTCCGTACACCTCATGCACACACGGCTCCTCTCCATCCACCTCATACACACTGCTCCTCTACATCCACCTCGCACACACGCGGCTCCGCTCCGTACACCTTGTACACATACGGCTCAGCTCCGTACACCTCGTACACACACGGCTCAGCTCCGTACACCTCGTACACACACGGCTCCGTACACCTTGTACACACGCTACTCCGCTCCGTACACCGTGTACACACGGAGCTCCGCTCCGTACACCTCGTGCACACACTGCTCTGCTCCAAACACACACGGCTCCTCTCCATCCACCTCGTACACACACGGCTCCTCTCCGTACCCATCGTACACACGCGGCTCCGCGCCGTACACCTTGTACACACGCGGCTCCGCTCCATACACCTCGTACACACACGGCTCCGCTCCGTACACCTAGTACACACGGCTCCGCTCCGTGCACCTCTTACACATACGGCTTCACTCCGTACACCTCGTACACATGCGGCTCCGCTCCGTACACCTCGTATACACACGGCTCCACTCCGTACACCTCGTACACACGCGGCTCCGCGCTGTACACCTCGTACACACACGACTCCGCTCCATACACACACGGCTCCTCTCCGTACACCTTGTACACACAGCTCTGCTCCGTACACCTCGTACACACACGGCTCCGCTCCGTACACCTCATACACATGCGGCTCCGCGCTGTACACCTTGTACACACACGACTCCGCTCCATACACACACGGCTCATCTCCATCCACCTCGTACACATGGCTCCGCTCCGTACACCTCGTACACACGCGGCTCCGCTCCGTACACTTCGTACACACATGGCTCCGCTCCGTACACCTCGTACACACACGGCTCCGCTCCGTACACCTCATACACACACGGCTCCGCTCCGTACACCTCATACACACACGGCTCCGCTCCCTACACCTCGTACACACGCGGTTCCGCTCCGTACACCTCGTACACACACGGCTCCGCTCCGTACACCTCGTACACACACGGCTCCGCTCCCTACACCTCGTACACACGCGGCTCCGCTCCCTACACCTCGTACAGACACGGCTCCGCTCCGTACACCTCGTACACACACGGCTCCGCTCCCTACACCTTGTACAGACACGGCTCCACTCGGTACACCTCATACACAAACGGCTCCACTCGGTACACCTCATACACAAACGGCTCCGCTCTGTACACCTCGTACACACACGGCTCCGCTCCCTACACCTCATACACACACGGCTCCGCTCCGTACACCTTGTACACACACGGCTCCGCTCCGTACACCTCGTACACACACGGCTCCGCTCCCTACACCTCGTACACACGCGGCTCCGCTCCGTACACCTCGTACAGACACGGCTCCGCTCCGTACACCTCGTACAGACACGGCTCCGCTCCGTACACCTCATACACAAATGGCTCCGCTCCGTACACCTTGTACAGACACGGCTCCACTCGGTACACCTCGTATACACACGGCTCCGCTCTCTACACCTTGTACAGACACGGCTCCGCTCCGTACACCTTATACACACACGGCTCCGCTCCGTACACCTTGTACAGACACGGCTCCACTCCGTACACCTCATACACAAACGGCTCTGCTCCGTACACCTCGTACACACGCGGCTCCGCTCCGTACACCTCGTACACACACGGCTCCGCTCCGTACACCTCGTACACACACGGCTCCGCTCCGTACACCTCGTACACACACGGCTCCGCTCCGTACACCTCGTACACACGGCTCCGCTCCGTACACCTCGTACACACACGGCGCCGCTCCGTACACCTCGTACACACACAGCTCCGCTCCGTACACCTCATACACACACGGCTCCGCTCCGTACACCTCGTACACACACGGCTCCGCTCCGTACACCTCGTACACACACGGCTCCGCTCCGTACACCTCGTACACATGTGGCTCCGCTCCGTACACCTCGTATACACACGGCTCTGCTCCGTACACCTCGAACACACGGCTCCGCTCCGTACACCTCGTACACACGCGGCTCCGCTCCGTACACCTCGTACACACGCGGCTCCGCTCCGTACACCTCGTACACACGGCACCGCTCCGTACACCTCGTACGCACACGGCTCCGCTCCGTACACCTCGTACACACACTGCTCCGTTCCAAACACACACGGCTCCTCTCCATCCACCTCGTACACACACGGCTCCGCTCCGTACACCTCATACACACACGGCTCCGCTCCGTACACCTCGTACACACGGCTCCGCTCCGTACACCTCATACACACACTGCTCCGCTCCGTACACCTCGTACACGCGGCTCCGCTCCGTGCACCTCTTACACATACGGCTTCACTCCGTACACCTCGTACACATGCGGCTCCGCTCCGTACACCTCGTACACACGCGGCTCCGCTCCGTACACCTCGTACACACGCGGCTCCGCTCCGTACACCCCGTACACACACGGCTCCGCTCCGTACACCCCGTACACACGCGGCTCCGCTCCGCACACCTCGTACACACACGGCACCACTCCGTACACCTCGTACACACCGCTCCGCTCCGTACACCTCGTACACACGCGGCTCCGCTCCGTACACCTCTTACACACACGGCTCCGCTCCGTACACCTCGTACACACACGGCTCCGCTCCGTACACCTCATACACACGGCTCCACTTCGTAGACCTAGTACACACACGGCTCCGCTCCGTACACCTCGTACACATGCGGCTCTGCTCCGTACACCTCGTACACACACGGCTCCGCTCCGTACACCTCGTATACACACGGCTCCGCTCCGTACACCTCGTACACACACGGCTCCGCTCCGTACACCTCGTACACACACGGCTCCGCTCCGTACACCTCGTACACACGGCTCCGCTCCGTACACCTCGTACACACACGCGGCTCCGCTCCGTACACCTCGTACACATGCGGCTCCGCTCCGTACACCTCGTACACACGCGGCTCCGCTCCGTACACCTCGTACACACGCGGCTCCGCTCCGTACACCTCGTACACACACGCGGCTCCGCTCCGTACACCTCGTACACACACGGCTCCGCTCCGTACACCTCGTACACACACGGCTCCGCTCCGTACACCTCGTACACACACGGCGCCGCTCCGTACACCTCGTACACACATGGCTCTGCTACATCCCCCCTGTAAACCCCTCCTGACCCCACACATAAACTTCCCCCATCCAGCACCATGACAACCAGCACAGCAGAGTCCTGCACACACTGAGGCCCCTAATCATGTGACCCCTGACTCCTCCCCTCCTGTGACCTCATCACAGGTCCAGTGCGCACATAATAGCACAGCCTAGCGACGTCATTGCAGGCTGTGGGGGGCTGCGGTGGGTCTATCTGGGAGGGCGAGGATGGGGCCGGTGCATGGGGGGGGTGCAGTTTATCTCCCTGCAGTGCTGGAACAATAGAGTCCCGGGCAGGACAGCGGGTGGGCGGGGCAGAAACGGGACAGTCCCGCTGAATCCGGGACGGTTGGGAGCTACTCAGGGACTAGAGTTAGGCTGGGGTCCGTTAAACGAGTGGTATAACGCGGTGAGACGCAGTCCGTTAACGCTGCCATAGACCCCCATTATGTGGCGCATCGCGACGTGCCGTCATTCACGGAGCCTCGGACGCAGGCTGCAGCGTCTGAGGCTCCGTCACCGCTAGCGGTATAGCATAACGTGACATGCGTCCAACGGGCTGTGTTAACGCTATGTGAACCTGGCCTAAGATTGGTGCAAACAGAAGTGCACGCCGCCCCTCACCTGACCATGATGAGGCGCTCTCCACCCGCCCCTTATTGACACCCACATGAAAAGTGCTGCTCTTGGGGGGGCTGAATATCGCCCTTTACGCCCAACGAGCCGGACCACTGGCCCCGAGTCATGCGGCTAGCATTCTGCTGGAAATAATGCAACTATTGTGCAGAAAGTGACGCTGCGAGCTCCGCTGCCATTGTCTTGGGAAGTTGGCGCACACGTCTGATGTCTCCGTGCACCTGAGGGACTGATCTACAGCAGCTGTGGAGCAGAGAAGACTTGGCTTCGATCATCGGCCGCCGTGTCCTCCCGTCCAGAACTTCTGTGGCTAATTCTTGCCACGTCTGCACAACCTCTTAAATACAGGACCTTGAAAAAGTCTTCACACCTCGTGAACTTTTCCACATTTTTCATTGTACAGTGACAATCATAAATGTATCTTATAGGGATTTAATGTGATACAACAAAAAGTAGCAAGGAAATGATACGGTTATAGAAAATAGCCCAAGAACTGAACATCTCACAGAGCATCAATCCATCATCCAAACATGGAGGGAGTATGGCCCAACTGCAAACCTCCAAAGACATGGCCGTCCACCTAACCTAAATAAGGAGTGCACTTATATGAGAAGCAGCCAAGAGGCCCATGGTCACAGGAGGAGCCGCAGAGATCCTCAGCTGAGGGGAAGAATCTTTACGCAGGACAAATACTAGTCGTTCACTCCACAAATCTGGGTTTTATGGAACAGTGGCAAGAAGAAAGACATTGTGGAAGCCATAGGAAGTCCCATGTAGGAGACACAGCGAGCTTGTGGAAGAGAATTTTTGGCGTTAAATGCAAAACGCTATATGTGGCAGAAAACTAACACTGCACATCACCCTGAAAACACCATCCCCACCGTCACACATGATGGTGGCAGCATCCTGCTGTTGGGAGGCTTTTCTTCAGCAGGGGCAGGGAAGCTGGTCAGAGGTGATGGATGGAGCTAAATGCAAGACAGTCCTGGAGGACAACCTGCTAGAGGCTGCCGAAGACCTGAGACTGGGGAGTAGGTTCATCTTCCAGCAGGACAACAACCCTCAACATCCTGCCAGAGCCACAATGGAGGGTTTAGATTAGAGCACATTCCTGTGTGTGAACAGTCACCGTCCAGAGACAAATCCCAGAGAATCTCTGACAAGATGTGAAAATCACGGATCACAGACGTCTGCATCCAATGTCACTGAGCGAGAGCGAGGGGGCAAAGAAGAAGGGGCAAAATGTCACCACTAGATGTGCAAAGCTGGAGAGACAGACCCCAAAAGACTGCAGAGAAAGGAGGGAGAGACAGACCCCAAAAGACTGCAGAGAAAGGAGGGAGAGACAGACCCCAAAAGACTGCAGAGAAAGGTGAGAGAGACAGACCCCAAAAGACTGCAGAGAAAGGTGAGAGAGACAGACCCCAAAAGACTGCAGAGAAAGGTGAGAGAGACAGACCCCAAAAGACTGCAGAGAAAGGTGGGAGAGACAGACCCCAAAAGACTGCAGAGAAAGGTGAGAGAGACAGACCCCAAAAGACTGCAGAGAAAGGTGGGAGAGACAGATCCCAAAAGACTGCAGAGAAAGGTGGGAGAGACAGACCCCAAAAGACTGCAGAGAAAGGTGGGAGAGACAGACCCCAAAAGACTGCAGAGAAAGGTGGGAGAGACAGACCCCAAAAGACTGCAGAGAAAGGTGAGAGAGACAGACCCCAAAAGACTGCAGAGAAAGGTGGGAGAGACAGACCCCAAAAGACTGCAGAGAAAGGTGAGAGAGACAGACCCCAAAAGACTGCAACAGTGATTGCAGAGAAAGGTGGTCCTACAAAGGACTGACTCGGGGGGGGGTTTGAATACTAATGCATGGCACAGTTGTCAGCTTTATATTTTTACAATAATTAGTACACCCCGTATCATTTCCTTGTCACTTTGTGTCACAGAGAATCCCAGTGAGGCCTCTTTCACACATCAGTATTTTGCCATCAGTCACAATCCGTCGTTTTGTGAAAAAAACCTATCCAGCAAATGATCCTGCTGAATCTGTTTTTTCCTCATAGACTTGTATTAGCGATGGATGGCCGCACGTTTCATCTGTTGTTTGACGGATCCGGAGACAATGGACATAGGAACGTTTTTTGTCTACGTCGAAAAGTCGGACAGAGACGGATCCAGCGCCATCTGTCGTTGGCTATCTTGGAAGCCTATGGGCGCAGGATCCGTTGCTGTCCGTCATTGGCTATAATGGAAGCCTATGGGCGCAGGATCCGTTGCTGTCCGTCATTGGCTATGATGGAAGCCTATGGGCGCAGGATCCGTCGCTGTCCGTCGTTGGCTATAATGGAAGCCTATGGGTGCAGGATCCGGCGCTGTCCATCATTGGCTATAATGGAAGCCTATGGGCGCAGGATCCGTTGCTGTCCGTCGTTGGCTATAATGGAATCCTATGGGCGCAGGATCTGTCGCTGTCCACCATTGGCTATAATGGAAACCTATGGGCGCAGGATCCGTCGCTGTCCGTCATTGGCTATAATGGAAGCCTATGGGCGCAGGATCCGGTGCCGTCCATCGTTGGCTATCATGGTATCCTATGGGCGCAGGATCCGGCGCCGTCCGTCGCTGGCTATAATTGAAGCCTATGGGCGCAGGATCCGCCGCCGTCCGTCATTGGCTATAATGGAAGCCTATGGGCGCAGGATCCGTCGCCGTCCGTCATTGGTTATAATGGAAGACTGTGGGCGCAGGATCCGGCACTGTCCGTCATTGGCTATAATGGAAGTCTATGGGCGCAGGATCCGGCGCCGTCCGTCGCTGGCTATAATGGAAGCCTATGGGCGCAGGATCCGCCGTTGTCCGTCATTGGCTATAATGGAAGCCTATGGGCTCAGGATCCGCCGCCGTCCATCATTGGCTATAATGGAAGCCTATGGGAGCAGGATCCGTCGCCGTCAGTCATTGGCTATAATGGAAGCCTATGGGCGCAGGATCCGTCGCCGTCCGTCGCTGGCTATAATGGAAGCCTATGGGTGCAGGATCCGGCGCCGTCCATCGTTGGCTATAATGGAAGCCTATGGGCGCAGGATCCGGCGCCGTCCGTCGTTGGCTATCATGGTATCCTATGGGCGCAGGATCCGGCGCCGTCCGTCGCTGGCTATAATGGAAGCCTATGGGCGCAGGATCCGGCGCCGTCCGTCATTGGCTATAATGGAAGCCTATGGGCGCAGGATCCGTCGCCGTCCGTCATTGGTTATAATGGAAGACTATGGGTGCAGGATCCGGCGCCGTCCGTCATTGGCTATAAAGGAAGCCTATGGGTGCAGGATCCGTCACTGTCCGTCGTTGGCTATAATGGAATCCTATGGGTGCAGGATCCGGCGCCGTCCGTCGTTGGCTATAAAGGAAGCCTATGGGCGCAGGATCCGTCGCCGTCCGTCATTGGCTATAACCCTGGACACTCTCAGCCGCCTAGGTTGGCTAGTAAACAAGGAGAAGTCCATTTTGGTCCCCACCCAGCGTCTGACCTTTCTGGGTATGGAATTCGACACGGAGCTAGCCCGTGTTTTTCTTCCAAAGGAAAAATTTACAACTCTGTCCAAGTGCATCAAAACTCTCAAGAGGCCTGCTCCCATTCCCATTCGGTTCGGCATGAAGGTCCTGGGGAAGATGGTGGCCTCCATGGAGGCAGTGCCCTTTGCGCAGTATCACCTTCGCCCTCTCCAGCTGTCTCTGCTTTCAGCTTGGGACAAGACCACGATGTCCTTGGACCGTCCTATTCGGCTTCCTCTCAGAGTGAGGCAGTCTCTCACTTGGTGGCTACGGCCAGCGTCAGTTCTCCAAGGGAGGTCCTTCCTTCCGCCTCAGTGGCAAATCATCACCACCGATGCGAGCCTTCTAGGATGGGGAGCCGTGTTCCATCAGAAAGCGGCCCAAGGACGCTGGAAGCCACAGGAGTCTCTCCTTCCAATCAATCTTTTGGAGATCAGGGCGATTTTCCTGGCCCTTCTTCACTGGCAGCCCCTCCTTTCCGGCAAGCCGGTCCGCATTCAGTCGGACAACGCCACGGCCGTGGCGTACATAAACCATCAGGGGGGTACGCGCAGCAAACAGGTAATGCCAGAAGTGGCCAAGATATTCCGCTGGGCAGAACATTACGTTCCGACAATCTCCGCCGTCCATATTCCAGGGGTGGAAAATTGGGCAGCCGACTTTCTGAGTCGCCAGGGCCTAGCGTCCGGCGAATGGTCCCTGCACCCCGCGGTTTTCTCTCATATATGCGACCGTTGGGGCACCCCGGATGTCGATCTCATGGCATCTCGGATGAACCACAAGGTGCCGCAGTTCGTAGCCAGGTCCAGGGACCCTCTAGCCGTCGCATGCGACGCACTGGTGACTCCGTGGTCCCAGTTTCAACTTCCGTATCTGTTCCCGCCTCTGGCATTGATCCCTCGGGTGATCAAAAAGATAAAATCGGAAGGCGTACCAGTGATTCTAGTTGCTCCAGATTGGCCAAGACGGCCTTGGTACGCGGAACTGGTCAACATGCTCGCGGACGTTCCCTGGAGGCTTCCGGACCGTCCAGACCTTCTCTCGCAAGGCCCCCTTTACCACGAGAATTCTCAGTCTCTGAGTTTGACGGCATGGCCATTGAGACCGCAATTCTAAAGGAATCAGGTCTGTCCAGTCAGGTTATTCAAACTATGATCAGAGCCAGGAAACCAGCCTCTTCCCGCATTTACTATAGGTACTGGAAGGCTTTTTTCCGTTGGTGCGATGATAGAAGAGTCTTCCCAATGTCGTTTTCTATCCCGTCTATCCTAGGGTTTCTTCAAGCTGGGTTAGACGCGGGTCTGTCCCTCAGTACGCTCAAGGGCCAGGTTTCCGCTCTCTCTATCCTCTTCCAAAGAGAGCTAGCTTCTCTACCACAGGTCAAGACCTTTCTACAAGGGGTTTCCCACGTGGCTCCCCCTCATCATTCGCCAATAGACCCGTGGGATCTCAACCTCGTTCTTAGCGCGCTCCAGAAGGCGCCGTTCGAGCCTCTCCAGGACATTCCTTTGTCCCTTCTCTCTTGGAAGGTCACCTTTTTGATCGCCATTTCCTCCATCAGAAGAGTTTCTGAATTGGCGGCCTTGTCATGTCGTTCCCCTTACCTCATTCTCCATCAGGACAAAGCCGTCCTCAGGCCCGTTCCTTCTTTTCTTCCAAAGGTGGTTTCCGCTTTCCATATCAATGAGGATATCGTCCTTCCTTCTTTTTGTCCGGCTCCATCTCATCCTCTTGAGAAGTCTCTCCACAAACTGGACGTAGTTAGAGCCCTGCGTGTCTATCTTGCCAGGACCTCCTCCTTCCGTCTGTCCGATTCCTTGCTAATCATCTCTGAAGGTCGCCAGAAGGGCCTTCCGGCTTCCAAATCCACGATCGCTCGCTGGATTCGTTCTACCATTCTGGAAGCGTATCGTCTTCAGGAAAAGCGGCCCCCTCCGGGAGTAAGAGCTCATTCCACCCGGGCTGTGGCGGCTTCGTGGGCTGCTCGTCACCAGGCCTCGGCCATGCAAATTTGCAAGGCTGGAACCTGGTCATCTTTGCACACCTTCACGAGGTTCTACAGGGTTCATACCCAGGCCTCGTCTGATGCTGTGGTTGGTAGGAAGGTTCTGCAGGCGGCGGTGGCTCACCGGCCGACCTGAGCCTTTCGGTTACTTTCGTTCCTTTTTGCTGTTCCCACCCTTGGGACTGCTTTGGGACGTCCCATGGTATTCTGTGTCCCCCAATAAGGCGATAAAGAAAGATGGATTTTTGGTTCTTACCGTAAAATCTCTTTCTTGGAGCCTTCATTGGGGGACACAGCACCCTCCCTGTTTCAGTTGTACCGTGTTGGGTCTTAGAGTCCCCTGTTGAGTTGGTACATATGGTTCGAGTTTTTTCTCGTTGCTTCTCCTACTGCTTTTTCACCAACTGAGGTGCTTGGTGCCTGTCGGTGGGTGTATACTGCCGGGGAGGAGCTAATTTTATTGTTTTTGCATAGTGTCAGCCTCCTAGCAGCAGCAGCATACACCCATCCGGCGCCGTCCGTTGTTGGCTATAATGGAAGCCTATGGGCGCCGGATACGGCGCCGTCCGTCATTGGCTATAAAGGAAGCCTATGGGTGCAGGATCCGTCGCTGTCCGTCATTGGCTATAATGGAAGCCTATGGACGCAGGATCCAGCGCCGTCCGTCATTTGCTATAAAGGAAGCCTATGGGCGCAGGATCCGTCGCTGTCCGTCATTGGCTATAATGGAAGCCTATGGGTGCAGGATCCGTCGCTGTCCGTCATTGGCTATAATGGAAGCTTATGGACGCAGGATCCAGCGCCGTCCGTCATTTGCTATAAAGGAAGCCTATGGGTGCAGGATCCGTCGCTGTCCATCATTGGCTATCAAGGAAGCCTATGGACGCAGGATCCGTCACTGTCCGTCATTGGCTATAATGGAAGCCTATGGGTGCAGGATCCGTCGCCGTCCGTCGTTGGCTATAATGGAAGCCTATGGGTGCAGGATCCGGCGCCGTCCGTCATTGGCTATAAAGGAAGCCTATAGGTGCAGGATCCGGCGCTGTCTGTCATTGGCTATAAAGGAAGCCTATGGGCGCAGGTTCTGTCGCTGTCCGTCATTGGCTATAATGGAAGCCTATGGGTGCAGGATCCAGCGCCGTCCGTCATTTGCTATAAAGGAAGACTATGGGCGCAGGATCCGTCGCTGTCCGTCGTTGGCTGTAATGGAAGCCTATGGGCGCAGGATCCGTTGCTGTCCGTCGTTGGGTATAATGGAAGCCTATGGACGCAGGATCCAGCGCCGTCCGTCATTTGCTATAAAGGAAGCCTATGGACGCAGGATCCGTCACTGTCCGTCATTGGCTGTAATGGAAGCCTATGGACGCAGGATCCAGCGCCGTCCGTCATTTGCTATAATGGAAGCCTATAGGTGCAGGATCCGGCGCCGTCCGTCATTTGCTATAAAGGAAGCCTATAGGTGCAGGATCCGGCGCTGTCTGTCATTGGCTATAAAGGAAGCCTATGGGCGCAGGTTCTGTCGCTGTCCGTCATTGGCTATAATGGAAGCCTATGGGTGCAGGATCCAGCGCCGTCCGTCATTTGCTATAAAGGAAGCCTATGGGCGCAGGATCCGTCGCTGTCCGTCGTTGGCTGTAATGGAAGCCTATGGGCGCAGGATCCGTTGCTGTCCGTCGTTGGGTATAATGGAAGCCTATGGACGCAGGATCCAGCGCCGTCCGTCATTTGCTATAAAGGAAGCCTATGGGTGCAGGATCCGTCGCTGTCCATCATTGGCTATCAAGGAAGCCTATGGACGCAGGATCCGTCACTGTCCGTCATTGGCTATAATGGAAGCCTATGGGTGCAGGATCCGGCGCCGTCCGTCATTTGCTATAAAGGAAGCCTATAGGTGCAGGATCCGGCGCTGTCTGTCATTGGCTATAAAGGAAGCCTATGGGCGCAGGTTCTGTCGCTGTCCGTCATTGGCTATAATGGAAGCCTATGGGCGCAGGATCCGGCGTTGTCCGTCAATGGCTATAATGGAAGACTATGGGCGCAGGATCCGTCGCTGTCCGTCGTTGGCTGTAATGGAAGCCTATGGGCGCAGGATCCGATGCTGTCCGTCGTTGGGTATAATGGAAGCCTATGGGCGCAGGGTCTGGCGCCGTCCGTCATTGGCTGTAATGGAAGCCTATGGGCGCAGGATCCGATGCTGTCCGTCGTTGGGTATAATGGAAGCCTATGGACGCAGGATCCAGCGCCGTCCGTCATTTGCTATAATGGAAGCCTATAGGTGCAGGATCCGGCGCCGTCCGTCATTTGCTATAAAGGAAGCCTATAGGTGCAGGATCCGGCGCTGTCTGTCATTGGCTATAAAGGAAGCCTATGGGCGCAGGTTCTGTCGCTGTCCGTCATTGGCTATAATGGAAGCCTATGGGTGCAGGATCCAGCGCCGTCCGTCATTTGCTATAAAGGAAGCCTATGGGCGCAGGATCCGTCGCTGTCCGTCGTTGGCTGTAATGGAAGCCTATGGGCGCAGGATCCGTTGCTGTCCGTCGTTGGGTATAATGGAAGCCTATGGACGCAGGATCCAGCGCCGTCCGTCATTTGCTATAAAGGAAGCCTATGGGCGCAGGATCCGTCGCTGTCCGTCGTTGGCTGTAATGGAAGCCTATGGGCGCAGGATCCGTTGCTGTCCGTCGTTGGGTATAATGGAAGCCTATGGACGCAGGATCCAGCGCCGTCCGTCATTTGCTATAATGGAAGCCTATGGGTGCAGGATCCGGCGCCGTCCGTCATTTGCTATAAAGGAAGCCTATAGGTGCAGGATCCGGCGCTGTCTGTCATTGGCTATAAAGGAAGCCTATGGGCGCAGGTTCTGTCGCTGTCCGTCATTGGCTATAATGGAAGCCTATGGGCGCAGGATCCGGCGTTGTCCGTCAATGGCTATAAAGGAAGCCTATAGGTGCAGGATCCGGCGCTGTCTGTCATTGGCTATAAAGGAAGCCTATGGGCGCAGGTTCTGTCGCTGTCCGTCATTGGCTATAATGGAAGCCTATGGGCGCAGGATCCGGCGTTGTCCGTCAATGGCTATAATGGAAGACTATGGGCGCAGGATCCGTCGCTGTCCGTCGTTGGCTGTAATGGAAGCCTATGGGCGCAGGATCCGATGCTGTCCGTCGTTGGGTATAATGGAAGCCTATGGGCGCAGGGTCTGGCGCCGTCCGTCATTGGCTGTAATGGAAGCCTATGGGCGCAGGATCAGGCGCTGTCTGTCAAAAGACTGAATCCAGCAACGGATTCCGTTTTTTAAAACTGAGCATGCCCGGAATAATCTCTCTCTCTCCATCCAGAAGCACAAGGGACAAAGTTTCCCTCAGGATACAGCTGCTGCGACGGATCCGTCACATCAGTTTTTCACAATCTGCGCAGGATCCGTTATTTTCAAGCTTTGACGGATTGCGACTGATGTGTGAAAGAGGCCTAAGATACATTCTTGTTTGTTGCTGTAATGTGGTAAAGTTCACGGGGTGTAAAGACTTTTCCAGCGCTAGAATTATATTATCCAGAAGGAGAAGTGGTAGATGGAGTCTGATCCTCGTGCAGAAATCTTGACACCTCTGGCCTCGGCTGCTGTCACTGAGGTTATTAACTCCTTCACAACGGGGGAATTTTCCATTTTTGTGCTCTCGATTTTTCCTCCCCTTTTTCCTGGAGCCATAGCGATTATTCCTCCGTACTAGTTTTTTGTTGTTTTTTAACATACGAGTTGTATTTGTTAACGACTCCGTCCATTATACCGAGCGATGTGACAGAAACAGAAACAGCTTTGGTTTTATGGTTGTTCTTATTCTGGAGCGCGAATCTCCAGGTCAGGACCATAGAGCGGCACCAAACTATCGTAGAAATTCATCTTGAAAAATGTTGTGTTGTCGTTTCCAAAACCCGATGTCGTGTTTTGGCCGATGGAGCGAGGGTTAAATGGAGGTTATTATTGATATCACATGATCGTTCTGCTCTCAGGGACTCCAACATGATTCTGGAGGCATCTGTGAGAATTTGTGGAGTCCGATCCTGATGTTGGGGTGAGTCCAGGCTCACAATCTCTGTTCTAGGCGTTGGAAGGGGCTGAGGTCCAGGCTCTGTGCGGCCGCTCATACTCTCCCTGCTCCATGTCTGTATGAGGCTCTGTGCTGCCACTCATGTTCTCCCCCTCCATGTCTATATTGGGCTCTGTGCTGCTGCTCATGTTCTCCCCCTCCATGTCTATATGGGGCTCTGTGCAGCTGCTCATGTTCTCTCCCTCCATGTCTATATTAGGCTCTGTGCGGCCGCTCATGTTCTCCCCCTCCATGTCTATATTGGGCTCTGTGCTGCCGCTCATGTTCTCCTCCTCCATGTCTATATGGGGCTCTGTGCGGCCGCTCATGTTCTCTCCCTCCATGTCTATATGGGGCTCTGTGCGGCCGCTCATGTTCTCTCCCTCCATGTCTGTATGAGGCTCTGTGCGGCTGCTCATGTTCTCCCCCTCCATGTTTATATTGGGCTCTGTGCTTCCGCTCATGTTCTCCTCCTCCATGTCTATATGGGGCTCTGTGCGGCCGCTCATGTTCTCTCCCTCCATGTCTGTATGGGGCTCTGTGCGGCTGCTCATGTTCTCCTCCATGTCTATATTGGGCTCTGTGCTGCCACTCATGTTCTCCTCCTCCATGTCTATATGGGGCTCTGTGCGGCCGCTCATGTTCTTTCCCTCCATGTCTGTATGGGGCTCTGTACGGCCGCTCATGTTCTCCCCCATCCATGTCTGTATGGAGCTCTGTGCGGCTGCTCATGTTCTCCTCCTCCATGTCTCTATGGGGCTCTGTGCGGCTGCTCATATTCTCTCCCTTCCATGTCTGTATGGGGCTCTGTGCATCTGCTTATGTTTTCCCCCTCCATGTCTGCATGGGGCTCTGTGCTGCTGCTCATGTTTTCCCCTCCATGTCTGTATGGGGCCCTCATGTTCTCCTCCATGTCTGTATGGGGTTCTGTGTGACTGCTTATGTTCTCTCCCCTCCTTGTCTGTATGGGGCTCTGTGCAGCCGCTCATGTTCTCCCCTCTATGTCTGTATGGGGCTCTGTGCGGCCGCTCATGTTCTCCCCCTTCTATGTCTGTATGGGGCTCTTGGTAGCTGCTCATGTACTCCCTTCACTGTGTATATGGACCTTGTGGACTGGGCAAAGTCATGGGGGACAGATAAGGGTCTTCCTCAACCTCTTTCCTCAAAGCTGAAGCTAAAATTGTCCCCAATGTCTTGTACTGAAGCATTTCCTTAGTGTTATACACAGGGGGTGATGGGGCCAAATGTTAGACACTGGGGGGTGATGGGGCCAGATGTTATACACAGGGGGTGATGGGGAAAGATGTTCACGGGGAAGTGATGGGGCCAGATGTTATACATTGAGGGGTGATGTGGCTAGATGTTATACACTGGGGAGGCGATGGGATCAGATGTTGTTCACGGGGGTGATGGACCAGATGTTATACACCGGGGTGGATGGGGCCAGATGTTATACACAGGGGTTGATGGGGCCAGATGTTATACACTGGGGGTTAATGGGGCCAGATATTATACACCGGGGTCGATGGGGCCAGATGTTATACCCGGTTGGTGATGGGGCCAGATGTTATACACAAGGGGTGATGGGGCCAGATGTTATACACAAAGGGGTCGATGGGGCAGGATGTTACACACGGGGGTGTTGGAGCCAGATTTTATATGCCGGGGGTGATGGGGCCAGATTTTATACACAGGGGGTGATGGGGCCATATGTTATTCACAGGGGTGATGGGCCAGATGTTATACACCAGCGGGTGATATGGCCAGATGTTATACACCGGAGGGCGATGGTGCCAGATGTTATACACAGGGGGGTGATGGGGCCAGATGTGATCTACCGGGAGTGATGGGGCCATATGTTATACACCGGTTGGGTTATGGGGCCAGATATTATACATTGTGGATGATGGGGCCATATGTTATTCACGGGGAAGTGATAGGGCCAGATGTTATACACAGGGGTGATGGGCCAGATGTTATACACAGGGGGTGATGGGTCCAGAAGTTATATACCGGGGTGATGGAGCCAGATGTTAGACACGGGGGTGTTGGAGCCAGATGTTATACACCGGGGGTGATGGGGCCAGATGTTATACACTGACACCAGGGGGTGGTGTGGCCTTATATACCGGGGATGATATGGCCGGATGTTATACACAGTTGATGATAGGGCCAGATGTTATACCCGGGTGGTGATGGGGCCAGATGTTATACATGGGGTGTTGGAGCCAGATGTTATACACTGGTTGGTGATGGGGCCAGATGTTATACACAGGGGTTGATGTCAGATGTTATACACCGGAGAGGCGATGGGACCAGATGTTATTCACAGGGTGATGGGCCAGATGTTATACACGGGGGTGTTGGAGCCAGATGTTATTCACCGGTTGGTGATGGGGTCAGATGTTATTCACGGGGTGATGGGCCAGATGTTATACACCGGGGGTCGATGGGGCCAGATGTTATACACAGGGGTTGATGGGGGGTCAGATGTTATACACCGGGGGTCGATGGGGCCAGATATTATACACAGTGGGTGAGGTGGCCAGATGTTATACACCAGGGGTCGATGGAGCCAGTTGTTATACACAGGGGTTGATGGGGACAGATGTTATACACCGGGGTGATGGAGCCAGATGTTAGTCACGGAGAGATGATGGGCCAGATGTTATACACTGGGGGTGATGGGGCCAGATGTTATACACTGGGGGTCGATGAGGCCAGATGTTATGCACCAGGGGTGATGGGGCCAGATGTTATTCACAGGGGTGATGGGCCAGATGTTATACATAGGTGGTGAGGTGGCCAGATGTTATACAACGGGGTGATGGAGCCAGATGTTATACACCGGGGGTCGATGAGGCCAGATGTTATTCACAGGGGTGATAGGCCAGATGTTATACATACGTGGTGAGGTGGCCAGATGTTATACAATGGGGGTGATGGAGCCAGATGTTATACATGGGGGTGAGGTGGCCAGATGTTATACAACGGGGGTGATGGAGCTAGATGTTATACACGGGGGTGATGGGCCAGATGTTATACATCGGGAGTGATGGGGCCAGATGTTATACACCAGGGGTCGATGGGGTCAGATGTTATACACAGGGGGTGATGGGTCCAGATGTTATACACAGGGATGATGGGCCAGATGTTATACACCGGGGGTGATGGGGCCAGATCTTATACACCAGGGGTCGATGGGGCCAGATGTTATACACGGGGGTGATGGGGCCAGATGTTATACAATGGGGGTGTTGGGACAGATGTTATGCACCGAGGTGATGGATCCAGATGTTATATACAGGGGTGACGGAGCCAGATGTTGTATACAGGGGTGATGGAGCCAGATGTTATACACGGGGGTGTTGGAGCCAGATGTTATACACGGGGGTGTTGGAGCCAGATGTTATACACCGGGGTCGATGAGGCCAGATGTTATACACAGGGGTGATGGGCCAGATGCTATACACGGGGGTGATGGGGCTAGAAATTATCTAGAAATTATATACAAGGGTGATGGAGCCAGATGTTATACACGGGGGGGTGATGGAGCCAGATGTTATACACTGGGGGTCGATGGGGCCAGATGTTTGGTTATGCGGTGATGATAGGTGGATGCATTGTTAACAAGTTTGTAAACTTGTCCTTAACCCCGTATCATCCAGGCCTGAACACTGATCTCTGCCAGCAGCTAAATATCTGGGTGTGAATCGCAGAGGATCATTTCCCCAGTTAATCCTAAACCATTTGTGGGATTACTTGTAAGATTAAAGCCGCGGTTAAGCAGAGCAATTAGGGAATTTCACGTGGATCAGTTGGACGTTTCCTTCCTGTCTGGCGAGGTCTCACCCTGACGTGTGTAAGGCAAGGGCAGGGAGACATGGGGCAAAGCCGACCCCACAACTCCGTTCTAAGAGATTGCATTAAGAAATTACATGCCGACAATTCCCATTCACATGTCCGGTAATGCTTCTGGTGGCAAAGCCACGTATACTGTCACATGCAGGGTTTTGGGTACGGATAGATCAGAGAAGACTGAGACCTGGACCGGGCTGAGGCCATGGGGTCTATGTCCGCTCTGACGGACACTGGACTGGCTGATGTAGACGGGCGCACACAATCTGATCACAATCTGCAATACGCACCTGGGCGCATCGTAGACAGAGCAGCTAAGTCCTCCCCATGCGCATTGTCTGCATGTCTTGGTGTTGGCAGTGTGCCGCCATATCTTTTGTTCTTTTTACGTTCGCCACTGCCACAGACACACTTTGTGTTGTTCCATAGTGCTGGCTGTGTTCTTTGCACCATAATGGTGGCCATCAATGGTTGTCACCGAGCTTTACTTGTAGGAATTGAGGAATTAGGTTTTCACACTCTTCAGCACTGAACTTGTCTTGCCAAGAAGGAGAAATGATGGAATGATGGCGATCACAGGACCAAGACGTCACTGATCTGTAAATGATGAAATATGGAAACATCCCAATTTCTCCAGTCCGGAGTCTGAGCCTTGAGCACAAATCCCGGCACCTCCTGCCTCGGCTGCTGTCACTGAACTTTTAATGGTCTTCTGAGGAAGGTTCTGCCACTGATTGTACAAATCATCACGATACGCTGCTGGCAGCTCCTGTGTAATCACCGACCAATGACCTCCCCAATATGCTCGATGGAGACAAGTCCGGAGACGCTGCCAGTAGCTCCTGTGTAATCGCCAGCCAATGACGTCCCCGATGTGACCAATGGCGACAAGACTGGAGATGCTTCCGGCAGCTCCTGTGTAATCACCGACCAATGACATCCCCAACAGAGACAAGTCACTGCAGCCTTTGGAGTAGGTTCAGGCCATGCAGGCGGCTCACAGTAGTGTGAAGAACATGCAACCTGAAGTTGTAGTGTGGAAAAACGTCTCCTGGGACACTTTGGAGAAATGGCCGCACCAATGGTTCCACCAAATCAATGTAACTCTGAGCTGTTAGTACACCGAGAATAAAGACTAGAGGGGTGCTGCTACCAGACATTGTCTCCCACTACACCATAATCCCAGGCTTAACAATAGTGTGAAGATCCCCCGTGAAGCCTCTTCATGGCGCTGCCCATGTGGTCTCCAGGCCAATTTTAGCCCTTTATTGTGTCCAAGTCAAAAGTGGGACTCATCGCTGAAGAGGACAGACCTCCACTACAACCTCCTTTGCTGTTCTGCTTTGCTGCTATCCTTTCAAAGGGAAGGTGTGAGGTGGAGACATCCGGCTTCGTTGTGCAGACGCCTGCTCATGGTTTGTTTAGACACTGACGCCTTAGCCTTGGTATGTGACTGCTAATGTCACTGGCAGCACAGAATGAATCAATCATGGCATCAACGGTGAGGCCATTTCTCTAAGTTGTCCACTCATTGGTCGGTGATCACACAGGAGCTGCCAGAAGCATCTCGGGACTTGCCTCCATTGGGGACATCATTGGTCATTGGTCAGTGATCATACAGGAGCTGCCGGCAGAGTTTTCGGACTTGTCTCCATCGAGCACATTGTGGACGTCATTGGTTGAAGATGACACAGGAGATGCTAGCAGAGTTTTCGGACTTGTCTCTGTCCCGCACATTGGGCACGTCATTTGTCGGTGATTACACAGGAGCTGCCAGCAGTGGATCCTAATGATTTGTACATTCAGTGGCAGAATCTTGCTCAGACAACCATTAATAACCTCAGTGATGTCAGGAAAATATTTGTTATTTCCTAATATACTAGGTACACATCCAGAGCTGCCTGTTGTCCCCCCCCCATTGGTTTGTGCCAGCCTTAGCTTCGCCTGCAGCCCTCTCTGTCTGCCTCTGTGAAACTCTATCCACTCCCCCCCCCCTCCCTTCAGCAGATGGTCACTTTTATTACTCTGGCCACTTAAGTGCGGGGTTTTTTTTCTTTTCCCTCCAAAACTTCCTTTGTCTATTCCAGGTCGAATTTAATAACACACAATAATCCTAGAGAGAGGAAAGATAGATTTCCAGGATCAGGGGAAGTGAGGCTATGCACGGCAGCGCCTTGCGGTCTCTAGGGTCATCAGAGACCGGGGAAATAGTTTCTGCCCCCCAGTAATACACAGACATGCCGTGTCCGATCTCAAAAGAAAGGTAAATTAGCAGGGGAACATATAATGCCCCTGTCGTCACCCTGTGAGCTTCTCGGCCACAGGTATGGAAAGTAAAAGAGTTTTAATAACTTTTCAAAATAGGAGGTCCTCCCAGGAACAGCCCATATGTGAGGTCAACAGAGGTGGGAGCTCCTAAGTTTTAGGCTGCGTTCACACATCGCGTTTTTTTCGCGTTTCTGCAGCGGTTTTAAACGCTCGATTTTGCCGCAAAAATGTGAAAAATAAGCATCCCATGCAATCCTATGGGATTCCGCAATGCTGTGCTAATGCTGCGGATTTTCCCGCAGCGGAATCGCTTTGCAGTAAAAAAACGCAGCATGCTCATTAATTTAGCGGAATCGCGCCAATTCCGCCCACATAGGAATGCATTGTTCTGCTTACTTTCCGCATGTGACTGTGCACACCATGCGAAAAGTAAACAGAACATTTGCGGATGGTACCCACGGTCCGGAGGAGAGGAGATTGTCCTCCGGGCTCTGGGTACTATATCCCTGTAAAAAATAGAATTTAAAATAAAAAATATTGTTATTCTTACCTTCTGGCGTCCCGTGCAGCCTTCCCGCCTCTCTCCACGCTCCCGGCATCTTCCAGTCCCAGTAATCCTTTGCGAGAATGACCGCGATGACGTTGCGGTCTCGCGCGAGCACGACGTCTCGTAGTCATTCGCGCAAAGGATTACTGGGACTGGAAGATGCCGGGAGCGTGGAGAGAGGCGGGAAGGCTGCACGGGACGCCGGAAGGTGAGAATAACATGATTTTTTATTTTTTAAATTATTTTTAACATCCTATCTTTTACTACTGATGCCGCATAGGCGACCTCAATAGTAAAAAGTTGGTCACACTCGTCAAACACTCTGTTTGACGAGTGTGACCAACCTGTCAATCAGTTCTCCAAGCGATGCTCCAGATCACTTGGAAAACTCTAGCATTCTGCAAGCTAATTACGCTTGCAAAACGCAAGTTTTTCCACATGAAAATCGTGGGAATTTAAAATGCGATTTTCCCGCGGAATGGAATCCGGAATTCTCGGGGTAACTTCCGCGGGAATTCCGCTACGTGTGAACTTAGCCTTATAGGCAAACCATAAAACAAGAACAACCATTTTGATAGTGTTCAGAACCTGGGGAAGACAGCTAACATCCGTGCTGTGGACTTAATCTTTTCTTTGGGAAGGTTCTCCTCCCCTTATCGACACGTCATACCTGTGACTGAGATAGAGTAAGTTTCATATTTTAATCCCTTTTATTTGTAACTGTCTGTACATATTGTATTTTGTCTCCTTTTGTAATATCTTTTGTATTTTTGTAAACACTGCCTATATTTTCTAGAGTAAACTTATAAATTTACTACTTTCGTTCTCCTTGCTCCATGAACGAACCGACACATACTCCACGCCAAATCATGCTACCTGTGGGTTGCTTCCTAACCCGATATAGGCTTTAGTATCAAAGGAGGAACTGGTGGCAGGGTAGGATCCTGGTGGTATTGCAGAACACTGGCAGTGATGGATCGGAGGTTTATATGTGTATTCCCTGTCTACGACTGGTGATATACATACCGCCCTCACTGCAGAGAGTCCGATAGTCAGTACGCGACAAGGCAGCCTTTCCGGCGACTCCTTTTCCTGGGTGCAGTTCCCTGAATAACCTGAGGGCAAGGGGGGCGCCAGAGAGCTACAAGTTCCTAACTGGAACAGAAATTGGAAACAAAAGTGTGGGGTTATATCCCTGATAAGTGACAGCTGCCGAGCCTGAAGGTGCTGGGATTTTCGAAGTTTTGTTTTCATTTTTTTTATCATTTGCAAATCATTAACATATTTCCATCCCGTGATTTAAACCCCTTCCACAATCTTTCCATTTTGTATTTGAGTTCCATTTTCAGTGCTGAGAGCGTATATATCACGTACCCGCTTCTCGGCACGTGACTTGGGGTTGCGCCTGAAAGGGTTAATCTAGCTCCTGTCACTCAGTCCAGCATTCACCCTCTGTCCTATGCTGCAATGGGAGCATAAATCACACCCCGACACAGCCCACACACCCTGCTCATACACGCTGCCACCACTCACCGAACACACACGGGCGATGAGTCTCAAAAATATTACTACTGTCTGCCAATCACCAGGAGCGTACACTCTAAGGCTATGGATTCTTTAGAGCAACAAGGTTCAGACTTATTAAAGTTTTAAGCTTTAATAGAAAAGGTGCAGAGCTTACAATAAACGGATATAAAAATATGGAAATAAAGAGTGACATACAAATATGCAAAACAGTTATAAAATAAAAGGGAGAAACTTACAGAAATATCTAAACCGTGCAGGCTGTTATTCTGCTCCCTGAGGGGGGATGAATATGGAATGGCTCACCAGCTTGGCTGTCCCTCAGTCTGTGAACATCTTTCTTTGTGTAAAGGCCTATTTTATAGATTTAGCCTGGAGATCAGATTTCTGGACCAGCCTCTCATGTTAATATTCTAATTGCTGTATTGTGACTGGATCATGGCGACTCTACCAGTGAATACATTATCTTTCTCTGAACGCTGTTTGTATAACTTTTCTTTCTCATAGTAAATAGATAGTGTCAGGCTGCAATTTGGCGTCTCTCCAACAAAGACACTAGAAGGTGTAAAATGTTTCCAGTTCTGTGTGTGCTCTCAGGAAGGCCCCCTGGGGTTGGTACCAGGAAAACTGTCTCTTTCTCAGGATAACATAGGTCAAGACCTTTGTGATGAGCTGCAGCCTAGAACAGATGCTAAGTTACTGCTCGTCATACATCCATACAAATACATATTTCACTACAGTATATTTGAAGTGTAAACTATTAGCAAGCACAACATGTAGATAATCCACATTTAGTCACCGGCCAAATCCGTAACATTCAGTTACGACAGATTGTGTGCAGATGAATGGGACAGTCAGTATATAGCCACATAGTGTTCGGTCCGCTCGCCTGGAACAACCTCATGCCCTTGGGTTCTGGAGACAGGACGCTAGAGGAATTCTATCCGGCTGCAGTCGTCAGCAGAAACCTCCCATCTACTTCTTCCGATTGCAGGTCTTAATCAGGTCAGGGGCATCAGATGCAGATGAGCTGATGATTGCCACAATGTGAACACTTAGGATTCATCATATACAATAATTGTGTAATATAAATTGGGCAGACGACCAAACGATACCTCCAACACTCGTTCATTGTACAATCGGCAAATAAGTGATGGTGGCTCACTCAGTGGTTGTGCAATGGCAAACGCTTCTTCCTAAGTACAGTGAATAATGTTCCATTCACGGATTCCACAATCGGAGATGAATGTGTCTCACCTGATTACAGTGGCTTGTTATGGTTATCTGGCTTCACAGTCTGATTTATTTATTTTACTCACTTATATAGCGCCATTAATTCCACAGCGCTTTACAGACATTATCGGCACTGTCCCCGATCTAAGTTCCCTATCAGTATGATCTGATGGATTACGTTTACTATCATTGTATTGTTAAATGCTTACACACTGACATGTTGAGCTACTTATCTAAGATGACCTTTAGTTTGCCTCCTGGTGGACAATCCATTGAAGTCTTCTGGCTTGAAGTGCTGGCCCCACACGAGAACCTTCTGAGATCATTATAAAGGTTTCACACAATATTTCTGCTGAATCTGACCAAAGCTCTAGGTTCTGGACAATCCTCTGATGTTATGGGGTCACTTCAGGTTCTGACATTCTCTTGGTTGGCATAAAAGTGATAATTATTTGGCCAAGTAGTCATACTCTAGAGCAGGGGTCCCCAACCTGTAGCTCAGGAGCCACATGTGGCTCGTGGTCCCATGAATTGTGGCTCGCGGCTGTCTGTCAGCTTGGTGCATAAGCTCCAGGTCTAGCAAACAGGTATGAGGAGCACATCTCAAAATGGTGAATTTTGTGAATATCCCTGCACAGAAGAGCAGGTCTGATGCACATGTACTGGTCTTAGAGGTTTCGATTTAATTTAAGTATGGTACGCTGGAGACAGGATGATACTACCCCTGTGAGAGGTGGTGCCTGAAGCTGGATGTGACAGAGCGTTGGGTGTGCTGGATCGGAGAATACTGAATGGGAGTAATGTGGGGATCACTGGATCTTGTTGTACTGCTTCAGGGTGATTTCTGTGGAAAAGCTTTGGTTATTATTATACCCGTAATGGGGGCTCTGGTTGCCACTACTGTGAGGGGGAGGGAGCTAGATGTGGCTCGCGACCCTCTCTCAGTTGTGAATGTGGCTCTCTAGGTCAGAAAGGTTGGGGACCACTGGTCTAGAAGATAAAGTCATGCCTGTAGTGACATGCCAGGGCCATCGATGGCGCCCCTAGAGATGGAATAACTGACCAGGATGGCATGGCGTTGGATATATTTTACCAAATGATTTCTGATTATTTCTTGTCTTCTTACTTTGCAGCAAAGACCAGTGAAGCAGTCGCTCAGCAAGTCCCTGTGTCGTGAATCCCACTGGAAATGCCTCCTGTTGTCTCTCCTGATTTATGGCTGCATGGGGGCTATGACCTGGTGCCACGTTACCAAAGTCACTCGCTTGACGTTCGACAGCGCCTATAAAGGCAACTCCATGATGTATCACGACAGTCCTTGCTCCAATGGCTACATCTACATCCCTTTGGCTTTCCTTGTTATGCTGTATGTGGTTTACTTGGTGGAGTGCTGGCACTGCTATACACGCAACGAGCTGCAGTACAAGGTGGACGTGGAGAGTGTACAGGAACGAGTGCAGAGGATGCAGCAGGCAACGCCATGTATCTGGTGGAAGGCAATCAGCTATCACTATGTGCGCAGGACCCGTCAGGTGACGCGTTATCGCAATGGAGATGCCTACACGACTACTCAAGTCTACCACGAGCGTGTCAACACTCATGTGGCCGAATCAGAGTTTGACTACAACAACTGTGGAGTGAAGGACGTTTCCAAAGACCTGACTGACCTGGACAGCTATCCAGTCACTCGGCTCAGGTTTACCAAATGCTTCAGTTTTGCGAACGTGGAGTCTGAGAATTCGTACTTGACACAGAGGGCTCGGTTCTTCACAGAGAATGAGGGTCTGGATGACTACATGGAGGCTCGAGAAGGCATGCACCTCAAAAATGTGGATTTCAAAGAATACATGGTTGCTTTTTCCGATCCAGACAACCTTCCATGGTATGTGTCTCACTACATCTTCTGGGTGGCAGCTCTCCTAACACTGTCATGGCCATTAAGGGTCCTTAATGAGTACCGCACCTCATGTGTTCACTATCATGTGGAGAAGCTGTTTGGTTTTGACTTCACACCAGTGACACCAATGGCGGATGATCGGACCATATGCCGGAGAATGCCTCGTGTGAACACCATTGACAGTACAGAGCTAGAGTGGCATATACGGTCCAACCAACAACTGGTGCCCAGCTACTCAGAGGCTGTTCTGATGGATCTAGTAGGCATTTCTTCAGGTTACTCTTCCTGCCGGTACACCCGTGGTTATCGCCAAAACTGCGAGCGATGCCATCGTACCATGAGCAGTTCCTCCATCTTTTCCCGTAGTGCCCTCAGCATCTGCAATGGCAGTCCCAGGATCCCTTTCAGCAGCAGTCGCTTCTCTCTGGGACGTTTATATGGATCCCGGCGGAGTTGTCTGTGGCAGAGCCGTAGTGAAAGCCTCAATGAGCAGGGATGTCCCACAGAACAGACACGGCTGTCCAGCCAGGTGACTGTGCAGGAGGAGGAGGAACCTCCTCCATATCAAGATGCCCTCTACTTCCCCATCCTCATTGTTCACCGTAACGAAGGCTGTACAAACCATGACCATCGACGTCTCCACCGAAACGGCTCTTGTGTAGAAACATCACTGTGATAGACTTGTTACTATGCTCCAGGGATCCTGGATATTTCTATGTCGCCACCACGGCAGTGGAGATGTTTTATACGATGATCATGGACAGCCCAGTACCATGCAAAAACACAACGCAGATGAAACCTCAGAAACACAATCAGGGCTTCAAGGCATCTGTGAAGCACATGCCGCAGACAAATCAGTAGATGAGATTTTCAGCCTTCAGCTCCTGGATTTTACTACTATGACGTGGACAAGCTGAGACACAAGGACTCGTCGAGACCTAAATGTGGATTGAGCCATAGCGGCCCTGTACATGCTCCAAATAGGACCGGGCAGCAAAAACTCACAGATGTGACCAAAATGCTGGACAATCCAGCAACTTCATCCAGCCTGGGGCGTCACTGGACCAGAACAAGTATTCCATTCCGTAGCAAACAGGCAATAGTCCATGCACCCATGTTCACTCTCCATTCATCGCCAGATCATCTCCCACTGGGGTTACGTTTCTCGCTGGTCACTGTTCACACAGCGGGGCTGGAAGGTCAAGGACTGTTTATAAGGGTGGGAAAAGTGAACCATACATATCACTGTAAGACCATGCACAGCCTGGCGCAGGTGGGGTCACCATGGACTCGTCACTCTCCTTACTTTGATAGTACTGCCAAACATAAAATGCATTGAATATTTCTGTCCGCTCTACGTATATTCAGCATGAAGAACTTCAGGTTGTATATACACAAGTATAATTCTCATCTCTAAGCTTTACTGCATGTCACTTCTCTCCAGGATTCTGGATGCATCACACGCTAGGAACACGTGTACATGTATGAGGCATGAGCCTGAGGCTGCACAGCAGGAATCCTCAGGGTGGTACACGTCAGCCCACACATATGTTATATGGGCAGATTAGGTCCCGTGCCGTGTGGATGGTTGGCGGGTGAGTCAGGAGACTTCTCATCTGTATATGGGGGGATGGTGCAATACTATAAGAATATCATACCTCATAAGCCAGGACAGTCCTGGACCTCCACCGACCACATCAGCAGATCCTGCACACACAGCCTCCAGGCCCGGGCAGTGATCCGCTGGGAAGCTACGGTCAGGGAATCCTCGGATAAGTAACCGTCCAAGTCAGGACGTCGGGGATCCACATTTACTGAACAAAGCTTTTCTCCAGAAGGAAAAGTCAAAATCGCTGATTGTTCTGTGACTTGTAGACCAAGCCTAAACTAGAGCATCACCCAGGAGTCACGGAAATAGTGAAGTCATAGAGTCCCTGACAGTCCCGCATTAAGACAGCCCCCGACAGTCCCGTGTTATGAGGGCCCCCGACAGTCTCGTGGTATGAGGGCCCCCGACAGTCCCATCTTATGAGGGCCCCCGACAGTCCCGTGTTATGAGGGCCCCCGACAGTCCCGTGTTATGAGGGCCCCCGACAGTCCCGTGTTATGAGGGCCCCCGACAGTCCCGTGTTATGAGGGCCCCCGACAGTCTCATGGTATGAGGGCCCCCGACAGTCCCGTGGTATGAGGGCCCCCGACAGTCCCGTGGTATGAGGGCCCCCGACAGTCCCGTGTTATGACAGCCCCCGACAGTCCCGTGTTATGACAGCCCCCGACAGTCTCGTGTTATGACGACCCCCGAAGTCTCGTGTTTACGACGGCTCCTGACAGTCCCGCGTTACGACGGCCCTTATGACGACCGCCAACAGTCCCACGTTTTGACGGCCCCCAACAGTCTCATGTTTACGGCAGCTCCTGACAGTCTCGTGTTATGAGGGCCCCTGACAGTCCCTTGTTATGACAGCCCCCGACAGTCCCGTGTCATGACGGGCCCCGACAGTCCCGTGTTATGACGGCCCCTGACAGTCTCGTGTTATGACGGCCCCCAACAGTCCCGCGTTTTGACGGCCCCCGACAGTCCCGTGTTATGAGGGCCCCTGACAGTCCCTTGTTATGACAGCCCCCGACAGTCCCGTGTTATGACGGGCCCCGACAGTCCCGTGTTATGACGGCCCCCGACAGTCCCGTGTTATGACGGCCCCCGACAGTCCCGTGTTATGACGGCCCCCGACAGTCTCGTGTTTACGACGGCCCCTGACAGTCTCATGTTTACGACAGCTCCTGACAGTCTCGTGTTATGAGGGCCCCTGACAGTCCCTTGTTATGACAGCCCCCGACAGTCCCGTGTTATGACGGCCCCCGACAGTCCCGCGTTTTGACGGCCCCCGACAGTCCTGCGTTTTGACGGCCCCCGACAGTCCCGCGTTTTGACGGCCCCCGACAGTCCCGTGTTATTTAATTAAATAAAAACAAGAATACGACCGTACAAGTGCCGGTGTGCACCATGAAGACATGGCGTTATGTTTATTCATAAAGCAGCAAACCGCATGAGTAACACCAGTGATAAATCTGCTCCATCACTGACTGCGCAGAAACGAGATTCTTCAACGTGACCGCAAATATCAGCGCACATCAATAATTCATAAAGGACAGCAAAACCCAAAGTATATATCACAAATGGCAAGAAGGTCCGAGCAATCACACAGTGCACATATATCCCACAATAATGCCAATATCACTGCTACATAGCCAATAACTAAATGTAATATATGTATCTCCAAACCAACCATCGGACACAATGTGCCTGCAAATATAGAAGGGAAGGCATGAGCGATCAATGAGGAGGCGATCGATGGGAGTGTACCATTCAGCCTCAGCAGGGGTGAGCATTACCCCCTGATGAAGCTCGTGGAGCAGCGATACGCAGGGGATCTCACTCCAGATTTCATATCATGGGTTCAGTAGATGGTACACTCCCATCGATCGCCTCCCCATTGATCGCTCATCCCTTCCCTTCTATATTTGCAGGTACACTGTATCTGATGGTTGGATTGGAGATACATATATTACGATTAGTTATTAGCTATATAGAATTGATATTGGTATTATGGGATAGATGCGCACACCTCCATGCCTTCAGCTGCGCACATGGTTACTTGTATCGTCTTCTTCGTTGCTTGGTTAGTATAATGTGACGTATATTAATGGCAGGTCACAGTTTTACTAGCACATATTATTACATTCTCTCACCGGTCACAGGAGTTTGGTTTGTGCGAGTGTCAGAAGGGAACGATGGCCCGGACAAAACCCAGGCACTAAGTGCATCAGGGCGGGGCCAGACATTTCTGTGCACCTTCCCAACTGCTCATTCTCCCTCTATCTCCGCCTCCTCCACTGTGATTGACAGCTCTGGTGTTATAGAGCCAGAGGAGGACGGATACAGAGGGAGAATGAGCAGGTGGGCAGGTGCACAGAGATGTCTGGCCCCGCCCCGATGCACCAAGCGCCTGTGCTGGTTTCTGGACATTGTTCCCTGCTGACACTCCCTTTCAGGAAGTCATTTTACTGACTGGTCATTCTCAGGGGTCTTGCACACAATTGGGACATATCAGAAGGCAGAGAGTATCGGGTTCAGGCGGCACCTCCATGTGCCACATGCTTCCCCACTTCTGTTCCTATCGGTTTCTGTGGGGTTTGTATATAGAATTGTAGAGTTGGAAGGGACCTCCTGGGCCATCTGGTCCAACCCCCTGCTCAAAGCAGGATTCGCTAAATCATCCCAGTCAGATGTCTGTCCAGCCTCTGTGGCAGAGGGGCTCAAATGCTACGAAAACAATCTCTTCACAACCCTCCACATGGAGGATAAAACCTCATCAGGAATAACTGACAATGAAAGGCCACCTCTGTAGCCGCAGGAGACAGCCAGTGTAGCCGCAGGAGACAGCCACCATAGCTGCAAGGGACAGCCAGCACAGCCACAGGAGACAGCCACCATAGCTGCAGGGGACAGCCACCATAGCCCCAGGAGACAGCCACCATAGCCGCAAGGGACAGCCAGTGTAGCCACAGGAGACAGCCAGCGTAGCCGCAGGAGACAGCCAGAGTAGCCGCAGGAGACAGCCACCATAGCCGCAAGGGATAGCCGCAGGAGACAGCCAGCATAGCCACAGGAGACAGCAAGCGTAGCCGCAGGAGACCACAACCGTAGACGCAGGAGACAACCAGAGTAGCCGCAGGAGACAGCCAGAGTAGCCGCAGGAGACCACGACCGTAGCCGCAGGAGAAAGCCACTGTAGCCGCAGGAGACAGCCACAATAGCCGCAAGGGACAGCCACCATAGCTGCAGGAGAAAGACACCGTAGCAGCAGTCGCAGGCGGTAATATTCAGTGGTGGACGTGCGTCAATCGCAGGCGGTGATATTCAGGGGTGGACATGCTGCAGTCAGAGGCAGTAATATTCAGGGGTGGACATGCTGCAGTCGCAGGTGGTAATATTCAGGGGTGGACATGCCGCAGTCGCAGGCGGTAATATTCAGGGGTGGACATGCGGCAGTCGCAGGTGGTAATATTCAGTGGTGGTCATGCGGCAGTTGCAGTCAGTAATATTCAGGGGTGGACATGTGGCAGTCGCAGGCGGTATTATTCAGAGGTGGACATGAGGCAGTCGCAGGCGGTAATATTCAGGGGTGGACATGCTGCAGTCGCAGGCGGTAATATTCAGGGGTGGACATGTGGCAGTCGCAGGCAGTAATATTCAGAGGTGGACATGAGGCAGTCACAGGCGGTAATATTCAGGGGTGGACATGCTGCAGTCGCAGGTGGTAATATTCAGGGGTGGACATGCCGCAGTCGCAGGCGGTAATATTCAGGGGTGGACATGCGGCAGTCGCAGGTGGTAATATTCAGTGGTGGTCATGCGGCAGTTGCAGTCAGTAATATTCAGGGGTGGACATGTGGCAGTCGCAGGCGGTATTATTCAGAGGTGGACATGAGGCAGTCGCAGGCGGTAATATTCAGGGGTGGACATGCTGCAGTCGCAGGCGGTAATATTCAGGGGTGGACATGCCGCAGTCGCAGGCGGTAATATTCAGTGGTGGACATGCTGCAGTCGCAGGTGGTAATATTCAGTGGTGGACATGTGGCAGTCGCAGGCGGTAATATTCAGGGGTGGACATGCTGCAGTCGCAGGTGGTAATATTCAGTGGTGGACATGCTGCAGTCGCAGGCGGTAATATTCAGGGGTGGACATGCTGCAGTTGCAGGCGGTAATATTCAGTGGTGGACATGCTGCAGTCGCAGGTGGTAATATTCAGTGGTGGACATGTGGCAGTCGCAGGCGGTAATATTCAGGGGTGGACATGTGGCAGTCGCAGGCGGTAATATTCAGGGGTGGACATGCTGCAGTCGCAGGTGGTAATATTCAGTGGTGGACATGCTGCAGTCGCAGTCTGTAATATTCAGGGGTGGACATGCTGCAGTTGCAGGCAGTAATATTCAAGGGTGGACATGCTGCAGTCGCAGTCAGTAATATTCAGGGGTGGACAAGCGGCAGTTGCAGGCGGTAATATTCAGTGGTGGACATGCTGCAGTCGCAGGTGGTAATATTCAGTGGTGGACATGTGGCAGTCGCAGGCGGTAATATTCAGGGGTGGACATGCTGCAGTCGCAGGTGGTAATATTCAGTGGTGGACATGCTGCAGTCGCAGGCGGTAATATTCAGGGGTGGACATGCTGCAGTTGCAGGCGGTAATATTCAGGGGTGGACATGCTGCAGTTGCAGGCAGTAATATTCAAGGGTGGACATGCTGCAGTCGCAGTCAGTAATATTCAGGGGTGGACAAGCGGCAGTTGCAGGCGGTAATATTCAGGGGTGGACATGCTGCAGTCGCAGGCGGTAATATTCAGGGGTTGACATGCTGCAGTCGCAGTCAGTAATATTCAGGTGTGGACATGTGGCAGTCGCAGGCGGTATTATTCAGAGGTGGACATGAGGCAGTCACAGGCAGTAATATTCAGGGGTGGACATGTGGCAGTCGCAGGTGGTATTATTCAGGGGTGGACAAGCGGCAGTTGCAGGCGGTTATATTCAGGGGTGGACATGCGGCAGTCGCAGGCGGTAATATTCAGTGGTGGACATGCTGCAGTCGCAGGCGGTAATCAGTGGTGGACATGCGGCAGTCGCAGGCAGTAATATTCAGTGGTGGACATGCTGCAGTCGCAGGCAGTAATATTCAGTGGTGGACATGCTGCAGTCGCAGGCAGTAATATTCAGTGGTGGACATGCTGCAGTCGCAGGCAGTAATATTCAGGGGTGGACATGTGGCAGTCGCAGGCAGTAATATTCAGGGGTGGACAGGTGGTAATATACAGGGGTGGACATGCTGCAATCGCAGGCAGTAATACTCAGGGGTGGACATGTTGCAGGTGGTAATATTCAGTGGTGGTCATGCGGCAGTCGCAGGCAGTAATATTCAGGGGTGGACATGTGGCAGTCGCAGGCGGTAATATTCAGGGGTGGACATGTTGCAGGCGGTAATATTCAGTGGTGGACATGCTGCAGTCGCAGGTGGTAATATTCAGTGGTGGACATGCGGCAGTCGCAGGCAGTAATATTCAGGGGTGGACATGCTGCAGTCGCAGGCGGTAATATTCAGTGGTGGACATGCGGCAGTCGCAGGCAGTAATATTCAGTGGTGGACATGCTGCAGTCGCAGGCGGTAATATTCAGTGGTGGACATGCTGCAGTTGCAGGTGGTAATATTCAGGGGTGGACATGCGGCAGTCGCAGGCGGTAATATTCAGGGGTGGACATGCTGCAGTCGCAGGCGGTAATATTCAGTGGTGGACATGCGGCAGTCGCAGGCGGTAATATTCAGGGGTGGACATGCTGCAGTCGCAGGCGGTAATATTCAGGGGTGGACATGCGGCAGTCGCAGGCGGTAATATTCAGTGGTGGACATGCTGCAGTCGCAGGTGGTAATATTCAGTGGTGGACATGCTGCAGTCGCAGGCGGTAATATACAGGGGTGGACATGCGGCAGTCGCAGGCGGTAATATTCAGGGGTGGACATGCGGCAGTCGCAGGCGGTAATATTCAGTGGTGAACATGCTGCAGTCGCAGGCGGTAATATTCAGTGGTGGACATGCTGCAGTTGCAGGTGGTAATATTCAGGGGTGGACATGCGGCAGTCGCAGGCGGTAATATTCAGGGGTGGACATGCTGCAGTCGCAGGCGGTAATATTCAGTGGTGGACATGCGGCAGTCGCAGGCAGTAATATTCAGGGGTGGACATGCTGCAGTCGCAGGCGGTAATATTCAGGGGTGGACATGCTGCAGTCGCAGGCGGTAATATTCAGGGGTGGACATGCTGCAGTCGCAGGCGGTAATATTCAGTGGTGGACATGCTGCAGTCGCAGGTGGTAATATTCAGTGGTGGTCATGCGGCAGTCGCAGGCGGTAATATTCAGTGGTGGTCATGCTGCAGTCGCAGGCAGTAATATTCAGTGGTGGACATGCTGCAGTCGCAGGCGGTAATATTCAGTGGTGGACATGCGGCAGTCGCAGGCGGTAATATTCAGGGGTGGACATGCTGCAGTCGCAGGCGGTAATATTCAGTGGTGGTCATGCGGCAGTCGCACGCAGTAATATTCAGTGGTGGTCATGCTGCAGTCGCAGGCAGTAATATTCAGGGGTGGACATGCTGCAGTCGCAGGCGGTAATATTCAGGGGTGGACATGCTGCAGTCGCAGGCGGTAATATTCAGGGATGGACATGCTGCAGTCGCAGGAGGTAATATTCAGGGGTGGACATGCTGCAGTCGCAGTCTGTAATATTCAGTGGTGGACATGCGGCAGTCGCAGGCGGTAATATTCAGTGGTGGACATGCGGCAGTCGCACGCAGTAATATTCAGTGGTGGACATGCGGCAGTCGCAGGCGGTAATATTCAGTGGTGGTCATGCGGCAGTCGCACGCAGTAATATTCAGTGGTGGACATGCGGCAGTCGCAGGCGGTAATATTCAGGGGTGGACATGCTGCAGTCGCAGGCGGTAATATTCAGGGGTGGACATGCTGCAGTCGCAGGCGGTAATATTCAGGGGTGGACATGCTGCAGTCGCAGGCGGTAATATTCAGGGGTGGACATGCTGCAGTCGCAGTCTGTAATATTCAGTGGTGGACATGCGGCAGTCGCAGGCGGTAATATTCAGGGGTGGACATGCTGCAGTCGCAGGCGGTAATATTCAGTGGTGGTCATGCGGCAGTCGCAGGCAGTAATATTCAGTGGTGGTCATGCTGCAGTCGCAGGCAGTAATATTCAGTGGTGGTCATGCTGCAGTCGCAGGCAGTAATATTCAGTGGTGGACATGCTGCAGTCGCAGGCGGTAATATTCAGTGGTGGACATGCTGCAGTCGCAGGCAGTAATATTCAGTGGTGGACATGCTGCAGTCGCAGGCAGTAATATTCAGTGGTGGACATGCTGCAGTCGCAGGTGGTAATATTCAGTGGTGGTCATGCTGCAGTCGCAGGCAGTAATATTCAGTGGTGGACATGCTGCAGTCGCAGGCGGTAATATTCAGTGGTGGACACGCAGCAGTCGCAGGCAGTAATATTCAGGGGTGGACATGCTGCAGTCGCAGGCGGTAATATTCAGGGGTGGACATGCTGCAATCACAGGCAGTAATATTCAGTGGTGGACATGCTGCAGTCGCAGGCGGTAATATTCAGGGGTGGACAGGTGGTAATATTCAGGGGTGGACATGCTGCAGTTGCAGGCAGTAATATTCAGTGGTGGACACGCGGCAGTCGCAGGCGGTAATATTCAGGGGTGGACATGCGGCAGTCGCAGGCAGTAATATTCAGGGGTGGACATGCGGCAGTCGCAGGCGGTAATATTCAGGGGTGGACATGCGGCAGTCGCAGTCAGTAATATTCAGGGGTGGACATGCTGCAGTCGCAGGCAGTAATATTCAGGGGTGGACATGCTGCAGTCGCAGGCAGTAATATTCAGTGGTGGACATGCTGCAGTCGCAGGCAGTAATATTCAGGGATGGACATGCGGCAGTCGCAGGCAGTAATATTCAGGGGTGGACATGCGGCAGTCGCAGGCGGTAATATTCAGGGGTGGACATGCGGCAGTCGCAGTCAGTAATATTCAGGGGTGGACATGCGGCAGTCTCAGTCAGTAATATTCAGGGGTGGACATGCTGCAGTCGCAGGCAGTAATATTCAGGGGTGGACATGCTGCAGTCGCAGGCAGTAATATACAGGGGTGGACATGCTGCAGTCGCAGTCAGTAATATTCAGTGGTGGACATGCTGCAGTCGCAGGCGGTAATATTCAGAGGTGGACAGGTGGTAATATTCAGGGGTGGACATGCTGCAGTTGCAGGCAGTAATATTCAGTGGTGGACACGCGGCAGTCGCAGGCAGTAATATTCAGTGGTTGACATGCGGCCGTCGCAGGCGGTAATATTCAGGGGTGGACATGCGGCCGTCGCAGTCAGTAATATTCAGGGGTGGACATGCGGCAGTCGCAGGCAGTAATATTCAGGGGTGGACATGCGGCAGTCGCAGGCAGTAATATTCAGTGGCGGACATGCTGCAGTCGCAGTCAGTAATATTCAGGGGTGGACATGCTGCAGTCGCAGGCAGTAATATTCAGTGGTGGACATGCGGCAGTCGCAGGCGGTAATATTCAGGGGTGGACATGCTGCAGTCGCAGGCGGTAATATTCAGGGGTGGACAGGCGGTAATATTCAGGGGTGGACATGCTGCAGTCGCAGTCAGTAATATTCAGGGGTGGACATGCTGCAGTCGCAGGCAGTAATATTCAGTGGTGGTCATGCTGCAGTCGCAGGCAGTAATATTCAGTGGTGGACATGCTGCAGTCGCAGGCAGTAATATTCAGTGGTGGACATGCTGCAGTCGCAGGCAGTAATATTCAGGGGTGGACATGCTGCAATCGCAGTCAGTAATATTCAGGGGTGGACATGCTGCAGTCGCAGGCAGTAATATTCAGTGGTGGTCATGCGGCAGTCGCAGGCAGTAATATTCAGGGGTGGACATGCGGCAGTCGCAGTCAGTAATATTCAGTGGTGGACATGCTGCAGTCGCAGTCAGTAATATTCAGGGGTGGACATGCTGCAGTCGCAGTCAGTAATATTCAGGGGTGGACATGCTGCAGTCGCAGGCGGTAATATTCAGTGGTGGACATGCTGCAGTCGCAGGCGGTAATATTCAGTGGTGGACATGCTGCAGTCGCAGGCAGTAATATTCAGTGGTGGTCATGCTGCAGTCGCAGGCAGTAATATTCAGTGGTGGACATGCTGCAGTCGCAGGCAGTAATATTCAGTGGTGGACATGCTGCAGTCGCAGGCAGTAATATTCAGGGGTGGACATGCTGCAGTCGCAGTCAGTAATATTCAGGGGTGGACATGCTGCAGTCGCAGGCGGTAATATTCAGTGGTGGACATGCGGCAGTCGCAGGCAGTAATATTCAGGGGTGGACATGCTGCAGTCGCAGGCGGTAATATTCAGGGGTGGACATGCGGCAGTCGCAGTCAGTAATATTCAGTGGTGGACATGCTGCAGTCGCAGTCAGTAATATTCAGTGGTGGACATGCTGCAGTCGCAGTCAGTAATATTCAGTGGTGGACATGCTGCAGTCGCAGTCAGTAATATTCAGGGGTGGACATGCGGCAGTCGCAGTCAGTAATATTCAGTGGTGGACATGCTGCAGTCGCAGTCAGTAATATTCAGTGGTGGACAGGTGGTAATATACAGGGGTGGACATGCTGCAATCGTAGGCAGTAATATTCAGTGGTGGACATGCTGCAGTCGCAGGCGGTAATATTCAGGGGTGGACATGCTGCAATCGCAGGCAGTAATATTCAGTGGTGGACACGCGGCAGTCGCAGGCGGTAATATTCAGGGGTGGACATGCTGCAGTTGCAGGCAGTAATATTCAGTGGTGGACACGCGGCAGTCGCAGGCAGTAATATTCAGGGGTGGACATGCGGCAGTCGCAGGCGGTAATATTCAGGGGTGGACAGGTGGTAATATTCAGTGGTGGACATGCTGCAGTTGCAGGCAGTAATATTCAGGGGTGGACAGGTGGTAATATTCAGTGGTGGACATGCTGCAGTCGCAGTCAGTAATATTCAGGGGTGGACATGCTGCAGTTGCAGGCAGTAATATTCAGTGGTGGACACGCGGCAGTCGCAGGCAGTAATATTCAGGGGTGGACATGCGGCAGTCGCAGTCAGTAATATTCAGGGGTGGACATGCTGCAGTCGCAGGCAGTAATATTCAGTGGTGGACACGCAGCAGTCGCAGGCGGTAATATTCAGGGGTGGACACGCGGCAGTCGCAGGCGGTAATATTCAGGGGTGGACATGCTGCAGTCGCAGTCAGTAATATTCAGTGGTGGACACGCAGCAGTCGCAGGCGGTAATATTCAGGGGTGGACATGCTGCAGTCGCAGGCGGTAATATTCAGGGGTGGACAGGTGGTAATATTCAGTGGTGGACATGCTGCAGTCGCAGTCAGTAATATTCAGGGGTGGACATGCTGCAGTTGCAGGCAGTAATATTCAGTGGTGGACACGCGGCAGTCGCAGGCAGTAATATTCAGGGGTGGACATGCGGCAGTCGCAGTCAGTAATATTCAGGGGTGGACATGCTGCAGTCGCAGGCAGTAATATTCAGTGGTGGACACGCAGCAGTCGCAGGCGGTAATATTCAGGGGTGGACACGCGGCAGTCGCAGGCGGTAATATTCAGGGGTGGACATGCTGCAGTCGCAGTCAGTAATATTCAGTGGTGGACACGCAGCAGTCGCAGGCGGTAATATTCAGGGGTGGACATGCGGCAGTCGCAGGCAGTAATATTCAGGGGTGGACATGCGGCAGTCGCAGGCGGTAATATTCAGTGGTGGACACGCAGCAGTCGCAGGCGGTAATATTCAGGGGTGGACATGCGGCAGTCGCAGGCAGTAATATTCAGGGGTGGACATGCGGCAGTCGCAGTCAGTAATATTCAGGGGTGGACATGCTGCAGTCGCAGGCAGTAATATTCAGTGGTGGACACGCAGCAGTCGCAGGCGGTAATATTCAGGGGTGGACATGCGGCAGTCGCAGGCAGTAATATTCAGGGGTGGACATGCTGCAGTCGCAGGCAGTAATATTCAGTGGTGGACACGCAGCAGTCGCAGGCGGTAATATTCAGGGGTGGACATGCGGCAGTCGCAGGCAGTAATATTCAGGGGTGGACATGCGGCAGTCGCAGTCAGTAATATTCAGGGGTGGACATGCTGCAGTCGCAGTCAGTAATATTCAGTGGTGGACACGCAGCAGTCGCAGGCGGTAATATTCAGGGGTGGACATGCGGCAGTCGCAGGCAGTAATATTCAGGGGTGGACATGCTGCAGTCGCAGGCAGTAATATTCAGTGGTGGACACGCAGCAGTCGCAGGCGGTAATATTCAGGGGTGGACATGCTGCAGTTGCAGGCAGTAATATTCAGTGGTGGACACGCGGCAGTCGCAGGCAGTAATATTCAGGGGTGGACATGCGGCAGTCGCAGGCGGTAATATTCAGGGGTGGACAGGTGGTAATATTCAGTGGTGGACATGCTGCAGTTGCAGGCAGTAATATTCAGGGGTGGACAGGTGGTAATATTCAGGGGTGGACATGCGGCAGTCGCAGTCAGTAATATTCAGGGGTGGACATGCTGCAGTCGCAGTCAGTAATATTCAGTGGTGGACACGCAGCAGTCGCAGGCGGTAATATTCAGGGGTGGACATGCGGCAGTCGCAGGCAGTAATATTCAGGGGTGGACATGCGGCAGTCGCAGGCGGTAATATTCAGTGGTGGACACGCAGCAGTCGCAGGCGGTAATATTCAGGGGTGGACATGCGGCAGTCGCAGGCAGTAATATTCAGGGGTGGACATGCGGCAGTCGCAGTCAGTAATATTCAGGGGTGGACATGCTGCAGTCGCAGGCAGTAATATTCAGTGGTGGACACGCAGCAGTCGCAGGCGGTAATATTCAGGGGTGGACATGCGGCAGTCGCAGGCGGTAATATTCAGTGGTGGACACGCAGCAGTCGCAGGCGGTAATATTCAGGGGTGGACACGCAGCAGTCGCAGGCGGTAATATTCAGTGGTGGACACGCAGCAGTCGCAGGCGGTAATATTCAGGGGTGGACATGCGGCAGTCGCAGTCAGTAATATTCAGGGGTGGACATGCTGCAGTCGCAGTCAGTAATATTCAGTGGTGGACACGCAGCAGTCGCAGGCGGTAATATTCAGGGGTGGACATGCGGCAGTCGCAGGCAGTAATATTCAGGGGTGGACATGCTGCAGTCGCAGTCAGTAATATTCAGGGGTGGGCATGCTGCAGTCGCAGGCAGTAATATTCAGTGGTGGACACGCAGCAGTCGCAGGCGGTAATATTCAGTGGTGGTCATGCAGCAGTCGCAGGCGGTAATATTCAGGGGTGGACATGCGGCAGTCGCAGGCGGTAATATTCAGTGGTGGACACGCAGCAGTCGCAGGCAGTAATTTTCAGTGGTGGTCATGCAGCAGTCGCAGGCGGTAATATTCAGGGGTGGACATGCGGCAGTCGCAGGCGGTAATATTCAGGGGTGGACATGCTGCAGTCGCAGTCAGTAATATTCAGTGGTGGACATGCTGCAGTCGCAGTCAGTAATATTCAGTGGTGGACATGCGGCAGTCGCAGGCGGTAATATTCAGGGGTGGACATGCGGCAGTCGCAGTCAGTAATATTCAGTGGTGGACATGCTGCAGTCGCAGTCAGTAATATTCAGTGGTGGACATGCTGCAGTCGCAGTCAGTAATATTCAGGGGTGGACATGCTGCAGTCGCAGGCGGTAATATTCAGGGGTGGACATGCTGCAGTCGCAGTCAGTAATATTCAGTGGTGGACATGCTGCAGTCGCAGTCAGTAATATTCAGTGGTGGACATGCGGCAGTCGCAGGCGGTAATATTCAGGGGTGGACATGTGGCAGTCGCAGGCGGTAATATTCAGTGGTGGACATGCTGCAGTCGCAGTCAGTAATATTCAGTGGTGGACATGCTGCAGTTGCAGGCAGTAATATTCAGTGGTGGACACGCGGCAGTCGCAGGCGGTAATATTCAGGGGTGGACATGCTGCAGTCGCATGCAGTAATATTCAGTGGTGGACATGCTGCAGTCGCAGTCAGTAATATTCAGGGGTGGACATGCGGCAGTCGCAGTCAGTAATATTCAGGGGTGGACATGCTGCAGTCGCAGTCAGTAATATTCAGTGATGGACATGCTGCAGTCGCAGTCAGTAATATTCAGGGGTGGACATGCGGCAGTCGCAGTCAGTAATATTCAGTGGTGGACATGCTGCAGTCGCAGTCAGTAATATTCAGTGGTGGACATGCGGCAGTCGCAGTCAGTAATATTCAGGGGTGGACATGCGGCAGTCGCAGGCAGTAATATTCAGTGGTGGACATGCTGCAGTCGCAGTCAGTAATATTCAGGGGTGGACATGCGGCAGTCGCAGTCAGTAATATTCAGTGGTGGACATGCTGCAGTCGCAGTCAGTAATATTCAGTGGTGGACATGCGGCAGTCGCAGTCAGTAATATTCAGGGGTGGACATGCGGCAGTCGCAGTCAGTAATATTCAGGGGTGGACATGCTGCAGTCGCAGGCAGTAATATTCAGTGGTGGACATGCTGCAGTCGCAGTCAGTAATATTCAGGGGTGGACATGCGGCAGTCGCAGTCAGTAATATTCAGTGGTGGACATGCTGCAGTCGTAGTCAGTAATATTCAGTGGTGGACATGCTGCAGTCGCAGTCAGTAATATTCAGTGGTGGACATGCTGCAGTCGCAGTCAGTAATATTCAGTGGTGGACATGCTGCAGTCGCAGGCAGTAATATTCAGTGGTGGACATGCTGCAGTCGCAGTCAGTAATATTCAGGGGTGGACATGCGGCAGTCGCAGTCAGTAATATTCAGTGGTGGACATGCGGCAGTCGCAGTCAGTAATATTCAGGGGTGGACATGCGGCAGTCGCAGTCAGTAATATTCAGTGGTGGACATGCTGCAGTCGCAGGCGGTAATATTCAGGGGTGGACATGCTGCAGTCGCAGTCGGTAATATTCAGGGGTGGACATGCTGCAGTCGCAGTCAGTAATATTCAGTGGTGGACACGCAGCAGTCGCAGTCAGTAATATTCAGTGGTGGACATGCTGCAGTCGCAGGCAGTAATATTCAGTGGTGGACATGCTGCAGTCGCAGTCAGTAATATTCAGGGGTGGACATGCGGCAGTCGCAGGCAGTAATATTCAGTGGTGGACATGCGGCAGTCGCAGTCAGTAATATTCAGGGGTGGACATGCGGCAGTCGCAGTCAGTAATATTCAGTGGTGGACATGCTGCAGTCGCAGGCGGTAATATTCAGGGGTGGACATGCTGCAGTCGCAGGCGGTAATATTCAGGGGTGGACATGCTGCAGTCGCAGTCAGTAATATTCAGGGGTGGACATGCTGCAGTCGCAGGCGGTAATATTCAGGGGTGGACATGCTGCAGTCGCAGTCAGTAATATTCAGGGGTGGACATGCTGCAGTCGCAGTCAGTAATATTCAGTGGTGGACATGCTGCAGTCGCAGTCAGTAATATTCAGTGGTGGACATGCGGCAGTCGCAGGCGGTAATATTCAGGGGTGGACATGCTGCAGTCGCAGGCGGTAATATTCAGGGGTGGACATGCTGCAGTCGCAGTCAGTAATATTCAGTGGTGGACATGCTGCAGTCGCAGTCAGTAATATTCAGTGGTGGACATGCTGCAGTCGCAGGCGGTAATATTCAGGGGTGGACATGCTGCAGTCGCAGGCGGTAATATTCAGGGGTGGACATGCTGCAGTCGCAGTCAGTAATATTCAGGGGTGGACATGCTGCAGTCGCAGTCAGTAATATTCAGTGGTGGACATGCTGCAGTCGCAGTCAGTAATATTCAGTGGTGGACATGCTGCAGTCGCAGTCAGTAATATTCAGTGGTGGACACGCAGCAGTCGCAGGCAGTAATATTCAGGGGTGGACATGCGGCAGTCGCAGTCAGTAATATTCAGTGGTGGACATGCTGCAGTCGCAGGCGGTAATATTCAGTGGTGGACATGCTGCAGTCGCAGGCGGTAATATTCAGTGGTGGACATGCGGCAGTCGCAGTCAGTAATATTCAGTGGTGGACATGCTGCAGTCGCAGGCAGTAATATTCAGTGGTGGACATGCTGCAGTCGCAGTCAGTAATATTCAGGGGTGGACATGCTGCAGTCGCAGTCAGTAATATTCAGTGGTGGACACGCAGCAGTCGCAGGCAGTAATATTCAGGGGTGGACATGCGGCAGTCGCAGTCAGTAATATTCAGTGGTGGACATGCTGCAGTCGCAGGCGGTAATATTCAGTGGTGGACATGCTGCAGTCGCAGTCAGTAATATTCAGTGGTGGACATGCTGCAGTCGCAGTCAGTAATATTCAGTGGTGGACACGCAGCAGTCGCAGGCGGTAATATTCAGGGGTGGACATGCTGCAGTCGCAGTCAGTAATATTCAGGGGTGGACATGCGGCAGTCGCAGGCGGTAATATTCAGGGGTGGACATGCTGCAGTCGCAGGCGGTAATATTCAGGGGTGGACATGCTGCAGTCGCAGTCAGTAATATTCAGTGGTGGACATGCTGCAGTCGCAGTCAGTAATATTCAGTGGTGGACATGCTGCAGTCGCAGGCGGTAATATTCAGGGGTGGACATGCTGCAGTCGCAGGCGGTAATATTCAGGGGTGGACATGCTGCAGTCGCAGTCAGTAATATTCAGGGGTGGACATGCTGCAGTCGCAGTCAGTAATATTCAGTGGTGGACATGCTGCAGTCGCAGTCAGTAATATTCAGTGGTGGACATGCTGCAGTCGCAGTCAGTAATATTCAGTGGTGGACACGCAGCAGTCGCAGGCAGTAATATTCAGGGGTGGACATGCGGCAGTCGCAGTCAGTAATATTCAGTGGTGGACATGCTGCAGTCGCAGGCGGTAATATTCAGGGGTGGACATGCTGCAGTCGCAGTCAGTAATATTCAGGGATGGACATGCGGCAGTCGCAGGCAGTAATATTCAGTGGTGGACATGCTGCAGTCGCAGTCAGTAATATTCAGTGGTGGACATGCTGCAGTCGCAGTCAGTAATATTCAGTGGTGGACATGCTGCAGTCGCAGTCAGTAATATTCAGTGGTGGACACGCAGCAGTCGCAGGCAGTAATATTCAGGGGTGGACATGCGGCAGTCGCAGTCAGTAATATTCAGTGGTGGACATGCTGCAGTCGCAGGCGGTAATATTCAGTGGTGGACATGCTGCAGTCGCAGGCGGTAATATTCAGTGGTGGACATGCGGCAGTCGCAGTCAGTAATATTCAGTGGTGGACATGCTGCAGTCGCAGGCAGTAATATTCAGTGGTGGACATGCTGCAGTCGCAGTCAGTAATATTCAGGGGTGGACATGCTGCAGTCGCAGTCAGTAATATTCAGTGGTGGACACGCAGCAGTCGCAGGCAGTAATATTCAGGGGTGGACATGCGGCAGTCGCAGTCAGTAATATTCAGTGGTGGACATGCTGCAGTCGCAGGCGGTAATATTCAGTGGTGGACATGCTGCAGTCGCAGTCAGTAATATTCAGTGGTGGACATGCTGCAGTCGCAGTCAGTAATATTCAGTGGTGGACACGCAGCAGTCGCAGGCGGTAATATTCAGGGGTGGACATGCGGCAGTCGCAGTCAGTAATATTCAGTGGTGGACACGCAGCAGTCGCAGTCAGTAATATTCAGTGGTGGACATGCGGCAGTCGCAGTCAGTAATATTCAGTGGTGGACATGCTGCAGTCGCAGGCGGTAATATTCAGTGGTGGACATGCTGCAGTCGCAGTCAGTAATATTCAGGGGTGGACATGCTGCAGTCGCAGGCAGTAATATTCAGTGGTGGACATGCGGCAGTCGCAGTCAGTAATATTCAGGGGTGGACATGCGGCAGTCGCAGGCGGTAATATTCAGTGGTGGACATGCTGCAGTCGCAGTCAGTAATATTCAGTGGTGGACATGCTGCAGTCGCAGTCAGTAATATTCAGGGGTGGACATGCTGCAGTCGCAGTCAGTAATATTCAGTGGTGGACACGCAGCAGTCGCAGGCGGTAATATTCAGTGGTGGTCATGCGGCAGTCGCAGTCAGTAATATTCAGGGGTGGACATGCTGCAGTCGCAGTCAGTAATATTCAGTGGTGGACACGCAGCAGTCGCAGGCAGTAATACAATGTTTTGCTCCCAGGCAGTCTTGTGTGGGAGGTCAGGAGCCCCCAATCTCCAGGCTCAGTTAGTGACCCGTCAGTCGCACACTTGCCATCCTTTCTCCCGGCGGGGCAGACATTGGGGTACAATCCTCGCTCAGGCTTTAGCTGTGGTTTTTGGGTTCCCCTTCGATGCCCCCATCCTCCGGGTGCAGCAGCCTCAGACATTCTGTGTAGTGACGTCACTTTATGTTACAGTCAGACCAGAAGTGTTTCCACGCTGAGTGGCCAGGGTGCTCCTGCCCCGGACGGCGTGACGGCACCCCCGGCAATAACGTCATTCTCACTCCCCCAGTATGAGGGGCCCAGCACTCCAGGGTCGGCTCATCACCTTTTACACTATGTTTTGTGGAAGTTTTTTATGTCTTTTGTTACCTATCTGATGACTATGAGGTATATATATATATATATCTGTATATAGCTTTGACCACAATGTTGCCTTTTGGCTGCAATATTGAAGATTGTAAATGAAATCTGTGTAATAAAGTCACAGACGAATCACGGACACTTTCATGTCGGCCTCTGGTCTCACAGTCATTACGGCTCGTCTATGGAATCACGCGTTACAGGCGAGCCGCCCCCGGACCACCTCCATCTCGGGAGCAGCGTGGCGGTCACACCACGACTAACAGAAGCCGCCACAAAGCCACATACCGTGAAGCCTGGAGACTGCCACCTACTGGTGGATGTGGGGAGTTATGCCATGGCGCTAACAAGCTGCTACAGTGTAGATGCCGTTCTCTGAGGATTGGTGGGGCGGACCCCTGGCCTTCAGCTCCATCTTCACTGCACCCGCCGCTGCTCCCATCACCCGCCGCTGCTCCCGTCACCCTCCGCTGCTCCCGTCACCCTCCGTGGCTCCCGTCACCCGCCGCTGCTCCCGTCACCCGTCGCTGCTCCCATCACCAGCCCTTGCTCCCATCACCCGCCTTGGCCCAGGGATCAGCAGATCACACCATAAAGTGACAAATAGAGGAAAACAATGTTTATTGAATAGACGTAGTGGCATCCAGAGTCGTCTCCATCTTAGCGATCCGGCCCGGACGTGGACAGCGGCTTCTGCTGAGCCTGAACCCGGCGGCGCTCCTGATTATCCTGCAAAATCTGACTCATGTAGAACTCGCTCTCCTGCCCCACATCCGTCAGACGCAGATCCAACGCCAACAGCGTCTCGTTCTCAGACAGTCCCTCTAGGAGCTGCTTCCCGCCATCCTGTGCGCACAAAGGATCACATGATCAAGGAGGAGGCTCATCACAGGACAATAAGATCACATGATTAGGGAGGAGGCCGATCACACGACAATAAGACCACACGATCAGGGAAGAGACAGATCACACGACAAGACCACACGATCAGGGAGGAGACAGATCACACGACAATTAGACCATACGATCAGGGAGGAGGCAGATCGCACGACAATAAGACCACACGATCAGGGAGGAGGCCGATCGCACGACAATAAGATCACATGATCATGGAGGAGGCAGATCGCACGACAATAAGATCACATGATCATGGAGGAGGCAGATCTCACGACAATAAGATCACATGATCGGGGGGAGGCAGATCTCACGACAATAAGATCACATGATCAGGGATGAGGCCGATCACACGACAATAAGATCACATGATCAGGAAGGAGACATCACACGACAATAAGACCACATGATCAGGGAGGAGGCAGATCACATGACAATAAGATCACATGATCAGGGAGGAGGCCGATCACACGACAATAAGACCACATGATCAGGGAGGAGGCCGATCGCACGACAATAAGATCACATGATCAGGGGGAGGCAGATCTCACGACAATAAGATCACATGATCAGGGATGAGGCCGATCACACGACAATAAGATCACATGATCAGGGAGAAGGCCGATCGCACAACAATAAGACCACATGATCAGGGAGGAGGCAGATCGCACGACAATAAGACCACATGATCAGGGAGGAGGCCGATCGCACGACAATAAGATCACATGATCAGGGGGAGGCAGATCTCACGACAATAAGATCACATGATCAGGGGGGAGGCAGATCTCACGACAATAAGATCACATGATCAGGGATGAGGCCGATCACACGACAATAAGATCACATGATCAGGAAGGAGACATCACACGACAATAAGACCACATGATCAGGGAGGAGGCAGATCACATGACAATAAGATCACATGATCAGGGAGGAGGCCGATCACACGACAATAAGACCACATGATCAGGGAGGAGGCAGATCGCACGACAATAAGATCACATGATCAGGGGGAGGCAGATCACACGACAATAAGATCACATGATCAGGGGGAGGCAGATCACACGACAATAAGATCACATGATCAGGGTTGAGGCCGATCACACGACAATAAGATCACATGATCAGGAAGGAGACATCACACGACAATAAGACCACATGATCAGGGAGGAGGGAGATCACATGACAATAAGATCACATGATCAGGGAGGAGGCCGATCACACGACAATAAGACCACATGATCAGGGAGGAGGCTGATCGCACGACAATAAGACCACATGATCAGGGAGGAGGCCGATCGCACGACAATAAGATCACATGATCAGGGGGAGGCAGATCTCACGACAATAAGAGCACATGATCAGGGAAGAGGCCGATCACAGGACAATAAGATCACATGATCAGGAAGGAGACAGATCACACGACAATAAGACCACATGATCAGGAAGGAGGCAGATCACACGACAATAAGACCACATGATCAGTGAGGAGGCAGATCACATGACAATAAGACCACATTATCAGGGAGGAGGCAGATCACACGACAATAAGATCACATGATCAGGGAGGAGGCCGATCACACGACAATAAGATCACATGATCAGGGAGGAGCAGATCACATGACAATAAGATCACATGATCAGGGAGGAGACAGATCACATGACAATAAGACCACATGATCAGGGAGGAGGCAGATCACATGACAATAAGACCACATGATCAGGGCGGAGGCAGATCACATGACAATAAGACCACATGATCAGGGCGGAGGCCGATCACACGACAATAAGATCACATGATCAGGGAGGAGGCAGATCACATGACAATAAGACCACATGATCAGGAAGGAGGCAGATCACACGACAATAAGACCACATGATCAGGGAGGAGGCAGATCACATGACAATAAGACCACATGATTAGGCAGGAGGCAGATCACATGACAATAAGATCACATGATCAGGGAGGAGGCCGATCACACGACAATAATATCACATGATCAGGGAGGAGGCAGATCACATGAAAATAAGATCACATGATCAGGGAGGAGGCAGATCACATGACAATAAGATCACATGATCAGGGAGGAGGCCGATCACACGCCAGTAAGATCACATGATCAGGAAGGAGACAGATCACATGACAATAAGACCACAAGATTAGGGAGGAGGCCGATCACATGACAATAAGATCACATGATCAGGGAAGAGGACGATCACACGACAATAAGATCACATGATCAGGGAGCCATTAGATCACATGGTAAATGAGTTCATCAGCATTACGGGGAGATTTATCCTATGAATCAGGTGGCACTTTTACTTTATAACAAATTTACATTGTTACTAATTATTCCACAATAAGATTAATAATTTGTGGTTAACTATTCAGAGTAAAATTTCTAACAAATATGATTAGCAGAAAGGACAGCTGAGTGATCGGTAGCATACCAGGCCGATGTGGTTGCAGGAGATGTTCACGCTCTGTAAAGATGAGTTTTGGGAGAGGACCTGTGCGAGGACGGTGGCCGTGGGCTCTGACAGCTCATTGCTCCCAATGTGAAGCGTGTGCAGACTGCGGTTCTGCAGCAGAGCGTTGCACAGCGCCTGCCCCCCTTCATCCCCGATGTGGTTAAGGCGTAGGTCCAGTATCTGCAGGCTGCTGTTTTTGGTCAGGGCGTGAGCAACGGCCTGGGCCCCATGTGGACGGATGTCATTGTTGCACAGGTTCAGGGTTTGGAGTTGGCTTTGGTTCAGCAGCTTCCCGATCGCACGGGCCCCTCTGTCTGAGATCTGGTTGTGCGAGAGGTTGAGATGAACCAGGGATGGGTGGTTGAGTAAACTTCTAATAAGAACGCGAACCTTGCCGTCATCAACCCGACTCCTGTGGAGCCGGAAGACCTTTGAAGAGAGGACAAATGAAGTCAGAAATCTGTGAAACCTTGTAACCTTCAGTGGCCAGATAGCCTCCAGGGTCACACACAGGACCCCGAAATACAACATTCATGTCATGAGAAGGCCAAGACCTAAACTGTAAGGGGTCGGGGCAGCGGAGTAAGGGTCGGTGCAGCGGGGTAAGGGTCGGGGCAGCGGGGTAAGGGACGGGGCAGCGGGGTAAGGGTCGGGGCAGCGGGGTAAGGGTCGGGGCAGCGGGGTAAGGGTCGGGGCAGCGGGGTAAGGGTCGGGGCAGCGGGTTAAGGGTTGGGGCAGCGGAGTAAGGGTCGGAGCAGCGGGGTAAGGGTCGGGACAGCGGGGTAAGGGTTGGGTGCAGCGGGGTTAAGGGTGGGGAACCACCCTGCCGTGTTGTGGTAGGTTAGCAGTGGTTGTATAATGGGAAGCTCTGCACGTATGGCTACATGTGGAGGATGAAAACCCATCCTGTCCGTAGTAATTCCCACAGCTGGGCATTTGTAACACTGTGTCCAGTTTAGGCAATCGTCTGTGAGCTGGACAACCTGCACTGGTACATTGTAACAAACTATCAGGGCAGCACACAAGTCTTCTGCCCTTGGGGCTCACAGATGATTGTCTGCAGGCAGACTCTATAACAAGCAGTGGGCACGAGATGAGCTGTTCCTTCACCCGTTACCTTCAGCTTCTTGAATTTCTGCAGGCAATTGGAGAGAGCCTCACAGTCCCGATCGGTGAACCTAAAAAGGTTCCACTCAAAGTTCATGCCACAGCCTGTGACCCCGTACACAAGGTGCAGCTCCTCCAGGTCACACAACGAATCAGCAATCAGGTTCAGGTCGAAGTGGTCCATCGACGGTAAGTCCCCGCCAGCATCACTGCCAGAGTCAGAGACATTGTCAGCCTCGTCCTCCTTCCTCATCTCCACCTTCACTGGGGGCAGCAGCTGCTGGATCTCCAGCCTCCTGATGTACGTCTTGCTGAGTTCTGCAGTGCTACACATGGGCCCAGTGTCCGTAAGGTCCGGGATGAAGAGCTCAATTAGGTTTTCCAGGTGTCTCTCAAAGTACAGTCTCTTCCAGCTGAAGCCGTAGTGGGAGATGTCACAGGTTTGCCACCGCTCCGAGCAGCAACGCCTCCAGTAGTCCTCACAGCTGATCAGATTGGTGGTCAATGGCAGGGGCAGCGAGGTGGAAAGTTGCTCCAATACCTTGGCTCTGTGCTTGGGAAGCAGCTTCTCTAGAAGTGGATTATCTGCCGGTCAGAAAAATGAGAGGCAGTGGTAAAAAGAGATCACCGAGAAAATAGCAAATCGAGGTGTGAATGAGCTGTACGTCCTGGTGCATGTCCTGCACGTTACCAGACCCCATGTCAGCGCACGACCCGGTGTAATCAGCATGATAGATGATTGCGGGTCTCCCCATAAGACGGCATGGAGAGGACACAAGGTGTACACCCTCAAATAATGCCCGGGCCATACAGAGCAGAAAGGTACGGTGTCCGTGATTTCCCTCCATCACTGCCGTGCCCGGATGCTACCACAGTGAGGAGCGACCACATGGTGCAGCCGGTCACCACCCATCTGATGCCAACACCGGACTGGAGAAGGCCCAGGTCTGTATATAGTGAGGAGCGACCACTTGGTTCAGCCGGTCACCACCCATCTGATGCCAGCACCGGACTGGAGAAGGCCCAGGTCTGTATATAGTGAGGAGCGACCACATGGTGCAGCCGGTCACCACCCATCTAATGCCAGCACCGTACTGGAGAAGGCCCAGGTCTGTATATAGTGAGGAGCGACCACATGGTTCAGCCGGTCACCACCCATCTGATGCCAGCACCAGACTGGAGAAGGCTCAGGTCTGTATATAGGGAGGACCAACCACATGGTGCAGCCGGTCACCATCAATCTGATGCCAGCACCGGACTGGAGAAGGCTCAGGTCTGTATAAAGGGAGGATCGACCACATGGTGCAGCCGGTTACCACCCATCTGATGCCAGCACCAGACTGGAGAAGGCCCAGGTCAGTATATAGTGAGGAGCGACCACATGGTGCAGCCAGTCACCACCCATCTGATGCCAGCACCGGACTGGAGAAGGCTCAGGTCTGTATATAGTGAGGCGCGACCACATGGTGCAGCCAGTCACCACCCATCTGATGCCAGCTCCGGACTGGAGAAGGCTAAGGTCTGAATATAGTGAGGACCGACCACATGGTGCAGCCAGTCACCACCCATCTGATGCCAGCACCGGACTGGAGAAGGCTCAGGTCTGTATATAGGGAGGACCGACCACATGGTGCAGCCGGTCACCACCCATCTGATGCCAGCACCGGACTGGAGAAGGCTCAGGTCTGTATATAGTAAGGACCGACCACATGGTGCAGCCGGTCACCACCCATCTAATGCCAGCACCGGACAGGAGAAGGCCCAGGTCTGTATATAGTGAGGAGTGACCACATGGTGCAGCCAGTCACCACTCATCTGATGCCAGCACCAGACTGGAGAAGGCCCAGGTCAGTATATAGGGAGGACCGACCACATGGTGCAGCCGGTCACCACCCATCTGATGCCAGCACCGGACTGGAGAAGGCCCAGGTCTGTATGTAGCGAGGACTGACCACATGGTGCAGCCGGTCACCACCCATCTGATGCCAGCACCGGACTGGAGAAGGCCCAGGTCTGTATATAGTTAGGAGCGACCACATGGTGCAGCCGGTCACCACCCATCTGATGCCAGCACCGGACTGGAGAAGGCTCAGGTCTGTATATAGGGAGGTTCGACCACATGGTGCAGCCGGTCACCACCCATCTGATGCCAGCACCGGACTGGAGAAGGCTCAGGTCTGTATATAGGGAGGACAGACCACATGGTGCAGCCAGTCACCACCCATCTGATGCCAGCACCGGACTGGAGAAGGCTCAGGTCTGTATATAGGGAGGAACGACCACATGGTGCAGCCGGTCACCACCCATCTGATGCCAGCACCGGACTGGAGAAGGCCCAGGTCTGTATGTAGCGAGGACTGACCACATGGTGCAGCCGGTCACCACCCATCTGATGCCAGCACCGGACTGGAGAAGGCCCAGGTCTGTATATAGTGAGGAGCGACCACATGGTGCAGCCAGTCACCACTCATCTGATGCCAGCACCAGACTGGAGAAGGCCCAGGTCAGTATATAGGGAGGACCGACCACATGGTGCAGCCGGTCACCACCCATCTGATGCCAGCTCCGGACTGGAGAAGGCCCAGGTCTGTATGTAGCGAGGACTGACTACATGGTGCAGCCGGTCACCACCCATCTGATGCCAGCACCGGACTGGAGAAGGCCCAGGTCTGTATATAGTTAGGAGCGACCACATGGTGCAGCCGGTCACCACCCATCTGATGCCAGCACCGGACTGGAGAAGGCTCAGGTCTGTATATAGGGAGGTTCAACCACATGGTGCAGCCGGTCACCACCCATCTGATGCCAGCACCGGACTGGAGAAGGCTCAGATCTGTATATAGGGAGGACCGACCACATGGTGAAGCCAGTCACCACCCATCTGATGCCAGCACCGGACAGGAGAAGGCTCAGGTCTGTATACAGTGAGGAATGACCAGATGGTATAGCTGGTCACCACCCATCTGATGCCAGCACCGGACTGGAAAAGGCCCAGGTCTGTATATAGCGAGGACCGACCACATGGTGCAGCCGGTAATCACCCAACTGATGCCAGCACCGGACTGGAGAAGGCCCAGGTCTGTATATAGTGAGGAGAGACCACATGGTGCAGCCGGTCACCACCCATCTGATGCCAGCACCGGACTTGAGAAGGCCCAGGTCTGTATATAGCGAGGACCGACCACATGGTGCAGCCGGTCAACACCCATCTGATGCCAGCACCGGACTGGAGAAGGCTCAGGTCTGTATATAGTGAGGACCGACCACATGGTGCAGCCGGTCTACACCCATCTGATGCCAGAACCGGACTGGAGAAGGCCCAGGTCTGTATATAGTGAGGAGCGACCACATGGTGCAGCCGGTCACCACCCATCTGATGCCAGCACCGGACTGGAGAAGGCTCAGGTCTGTATATAGTAAGGACCGACCACATGGTGCAGCCGGTCACCACCCATCTAATGCCAGCACCGGACTGGAGAAGGCCCAGGTCTGTATATAGTGAGGAGTGACCACATGGTGCAGCCAGTCACCACTCATCTGATGCCAGCACCAGACTGGAGAAGGCCCAGGTCAGTATATAGGGAGGACCGACCACATGGTGCAGCCGGTCACCACCCATCTGATGCCAGCACCGGACTGGAGAAGGCCCAGGTCTGTATGTAGCGAGGACTGACCACATGGTGCAGCCGGTCACCACCCATCTGATGCCAGCACCGGACTGGAGAAGGCCCAGGTCTGTATATAGTTAGGAGCGACCACATGGTGCAGCCGGTCACCACCCATCTGATGCCAGCACCGGACTGGAGAAGGCCCAGGTCTGTATATAGGGAGGTTCGACCACATGGTGCAGCCGGTCACCACCCATCTGATGCCAGCACCGGACTGGAGAAGGCTCAGGTCTGTATATAGGGAGGACCGACCACATGGTGCAGCCAGTCACCACCCATCTGATGCCAGCACCGGACTGGAGAAGGCTCAGGTCTGTATATAGGGAGGAACGACCACATGGTGCAGCCGGTCACCACCCATCTGATGCCAGCACCGGACTGGAGAAGGCCCAGGTCTGTATGTAGCGAGGACTGACCACATGGTGCAGCCGGTCACCACCCATCTGATGCCAGCACCGGACTGGAGAAGGCCCAGGTCTGTATATAGTTAGGAGTGACCACATGGTGCAGCCGGTCACCACCCATCTGATGCCAGCACCGGACTGGAGAAGGCTCAGGTCTGTATATAGGGAGGACCGACCACATGGTGCAGCCAGTCACCACCCATCTGATGCCAGCACCGGACTGGAGAAGGCTCAGGTCTGTATATAGGGAGGAACGACCACATGGTGCAGCCGGTCACCACCCATCTGATGCCAGCACCGGACTGGAGAAGGCCCAGGTCTGTATGTAGCGAGGACTGACCACATGGCGCAGCCGGTCACCACCCATCTGATGCCAGCACCGGACTGGAGAAGGCCCAGGTCTGTATATAGTGAGGAGCGACCACATGGTGCAGCCAGTCACCACTCATCTGATGCCAGCACCAGACTGGAGAAGGCCCAGGTCAGTATATAGGGAGGACCGACCACATGGTGCAGCCGGTCACCACCCATCTGATGCCAGCTCCGGACTGGAGAAGGCCCAGGTCTGTATGTAGCGAGGACTGACCACATGGTGCAGCCGGTCACCACCCATCTGATGCCAGCACCGGACTGGAGAAGGCCCAGGTCTGTATATAGTTAGGAGCGACCACATGGTGCAGCCAGTCACCACCCATCTGATGCCAGCACCGGACTGGAGAAGGCTCAGGTCTGTATACAGTGAGGAATGACCAGATGGTATAGCTGGTCACCACCCATCTGATGCCAGCACCGGACTGGAAAAGGCCCAGGTCTGTATATAGCGAGGACCGACCACATGGTGCAGCCGGTAATCACCCAACTGATGCCAGCACCGGACTGGAGAAGGCCCAGGTCTGTATATAGTGAGAAGCGACCACATGGTGCAGCCGGTCACCATCCATCTGATGCCAGCACCGGACTGGAGAAGGCTCAGGTCTGTATATAGTGAGGAGCGACCACATGGTGCAGCCGGTCACCACCCATCTGATGCCAGCACCGGACTTGAGAAGGCCCAGGTCTGTATATAGCGAGGACCGACCACATGGTGCAGCCGGTCAACACCCATCTGATGCCAGCACCGGACTGGAGAAGGCTCAGGTCTGTATATAGTGAGGACCGACCACATGGTGCAGCCGGTCAACACCCATCTGATGCCAGAACCGGACTGGAGAAGGCCCAGGTCTGTATATAGTGAGGAGCGACCACATGGTGCAGCCGGTCACCACTCATCTGATGCCAGTACCGGACTGGAGAAGGCCCAGGTCTGTAAATAGTGAGGAGCGACCACATGGTGCAGCCGGTCACCATTCGTGTGATGCCAGGACCGGACTGGAGAAGGCCCAGGTCTGTATATAGTGAGGGGCGACCACATGGTGCAGCCGGTCACCACCCATCTGATGCCAGCACCGGACTGGAGAAGGCTCAGGTCTGTATATAGTGAGGAGCAACCACATGGTGCAGCCGGTCACCACCGATCTGATGCCAGCACTGGACTGGAGAAGGCCCAGGTCTGTATATAGTAAGGACCGACCAACCACATGGTGCAGCCGGTCACCACCCATCCGATGCCAGCACCGGACTGGAGAAGGCCCAGGTCTGTATATAGTGAGGAGCGACCACATGGTGCAGCCGGTCACCACTCATCTGATGCCAGCACCGGACTGGAGAAGGCCCAGGTCTGTATATAGTGAGGAGCGACCACATGGTGCAGCCGGTCACCACCCATCTGATGCCAGCACCGGACTGGAGAAGGCCCAGGTCTGTATATTGTGAGGAGCAACCGCATGGTGCAGCCAGTCACCACCCATCTGATGCCAGCACCGGACTGGAGAAGGCCCAGGTCTGTATATAGTGAGGAGCGACCACATGGTGCAGCCGATCACAACTCATCTGATGCCAGCACCGGACTGGAGAAGGCTCAGGTCTGTAAATAGTGAGGAACGACCACATGGTGCAGCCGATCACAACTCATCTGATGCCAGCACCGGACTGGAGAAGGCTCAGGTCTGTATATAGTGAGGAGCAACCACATGGTGCAGCCAGTCACCACCCATCTGATGCCAGCACCGGACTGGAGAAGGCCCAGGTCTGTATATAGTGAGGAGCGACCACATGGTGCAGCTGATCACAACTCATCTGATGCCAGCACCGGACTGTAAAAGGCTCAGGTCTGTATATAGTGAGGAACGACCACATGGTGCAGCCAGTCACCACCCATCTGATGCCAGCTTGGACTGGAGAAGGCCCAGGTCTGTATATAGTGAGGAGCGACCACATGGTGCAGCCGATCACAACTCATCTGATGCCAGCACCGGACTGGAGAAGGCTCAGGTCTGTATATAGTGAGGAACGACCACATGGTGCAGTCGGTCACCACCCATCTGATGCCAGCACCGGACTGGAGAAGGCCCAGGTCTGTATATAGTGAGGGGCGACCACATGGTGCAGCCGGTCACCACCCATCTGATGCCAGCACCGGACTGGAGAAGGCTCAGGTCTGTATATAGTGAGGAGCGACCACATGGTGCAGCCGGTCACCACCCATCTGATGCCAGAACCGGACTGGAGAAGGCCCAGGTCTGTATATAGTGAGAAGCGACCACATGGTGCAGCTGGTCACCACCCATCTGATGCCAGCACCGGACTGGAGAAGGCCCAGGTCTGTATATAGTGAGGGGCGACCACATGGTGCAGCCGGTCACCACCCATCTGATGCCAGCACCGGACTGGAGAAGGCTCAGGTCTGTATATAGTGAGGAGCGACCACATGGTGCAGCAGGTCACCACCCATCTGATGCCAGCACCGGACTGGAGAAGGCTCAGGCCTGTATATAGTGAGGAGCGACCACATGGTGCAGCCGGTCACCACCCATCTGATGCCAGAACCGGACTGGAGAAGGCCCAGGTCTGTATATAGTGAGAAGCGACCACATGGTGCAGCTGGTCACCACCCATCTGATGCCAGCACCGGACTGGAGAAGGCCCAGGTCTGTATATAGTGAGGGGCGACCACATGGTGCAGCCGGTCACCACCCATCTGATGCCAGCACCGGACTGGAGAAGGCCCAGGTCTGTATATAGTCAGGGCGACCACATGGTGCAGCCGATCACCACCCATCTGATGCCAGCACCGGACTGGAGAAGGCCCAGGTCTGTATATAGTGAGGAGCGACCACATGGTGCAGCCGGTCACCACCCATCTGATGCCAGCACCGGACTGGAGAAGGCCCAGGTCTGTATATAGTGAGGAGCGACCACATGGTGCAGCCGGTCACCACCCATCTGATGCCAGCACCGGACTGGAGAAGGCTCAGGTCTGTATACAGTGAGGAGCGACCACATGGTGCAGCCGGTCACCACCTATCTGATGCCAGCACCGGACTGGAGAAGGCCCAGGTCTGTATATAGTGAGGAGCGACCACATGGTGTAGCCGGTCACCACACATCTGATGCCAGCACCGGACTGGAGAAGGCCCAGGTCTGTATATAGTGAGGAGCGACCACATGGTGCAGCCGGTCACCACCCACATCTGATGCCAGCACCAGACTGGAGAAGGCTAAGGTCTGTATATAGTGAGGACCGATCACATGGTGCAGCCGGTCACCACCCATCTGATGCCAGCACCGGCCTGGAGAAGGCCCAGGTCTGTATATAGTGAGGAGCGACCACATGGTGCAGCCGGTCACCACCCATCTGATGCCAGCTCTGGACTGGAGAAGGCTCAGGTCTGTATATAGTGAGGAGCGACCACATGGTGCAGCCGGTCACCACCCATCTGATGCCAGCACCAGACTGGAGAAGGCCTAGGTCTGTATATAGTGAGGACCGACCACATGGTGCAGCCGGTCACCACCCATCTGATGCCAGCTCCAGACTGGAGAAGGCTCAGGTCTGTATAGTGAGCCCACGGACGGCGCCGTTAGGAGTCGCCAACGGACGGCGCAGCGAGGAGTCACCAACGGACGGCGCAGCGAGGAGTCACCAACGGACGGCGCAGCGAGGAGTCGCCCCCGGACGGCGCAGCGAGGAGTCGCTCACGGACGGCGCAGCGAGGAGTCGGTCACGGACGGCGCAGCGAGGAGTCGCTCACGGACGGCCCAGCGAGGAGTCGGTCACGGACGGCCCAGCGAGGAGTCGCTCACGGACGGCGCAGCGAGGAGTCGGTCACGGACGGCCCAGCGAGGAGTCGGTCACGGACGGCGCAGCGAGGAGTCGGTCACGGACGGCGCAGCGAGGAGTCGGTCACGGACGGCCCAGCGAGGAGTCGCTCACGGACGGCGCAGCGAGGAGTCGGTCACGGACGGCGCAGCGAGGAGTCGGTCACGGACGGCGCAGCGAGGAGTCGGTCACGGACGGCCCAGCGAGGAGTCGGTCACGGACGGCGCAGCGAGGAGTCGCTCACGGACGGCGCAGCGAGGAGTCGGTCACGGACGGCGCAGCGAGGAGTCGCTCACGGACGGCGCAGCGAGGAGTCGCTCACGGACGGCGCAGCGAGGAGTCGGTCACGGACGGCCCAGCGAGGAGTCGCTCACGGACGGCGCAGCGAGGAGTCGCTCACGGACGGCGCAGCGAGGAGTCGGTCACGGACGGCGCAGCGAGGAGTCGGTCACGGACGGCGCAGCGAGGAGTCGGTCACGGACGGCGCAGCGAGGAGTCGGTCACGGACGGCGCAGCGAGGAGTCGGTCACGGACGGCGCAGCGAGGAGTCGCTCACGGACGGCCCAGCGAGGAGTCGGTCACGGACGGCGCAGCGAGGAGTCGGTCACGGACGGCCCAGCGAGGAGTCGGTCACGGACGGCGCAGCGAGGAGTCGCTCACGGACGGCCCAGCGAGGAGTCGGTCACGGACGGCGCAGCGAGGAGTCGGTCACGGACGGCCCAGCGAGGAGTCGGTCACGGACGGCCCAGCGAGGAGTCGGTCACGGACGGCGCAGCGAGGAGTCGGTCACGGACGGCGCAGAGAGGAGTCGGTCACGGACGGCGCAGCGAGGAGTCGGTCACGGACGGCGCAGAGAGGAGTCGGTCACGGACGGCGCAGCGAGGAGTCGGTCACGGACGGCCCAGCGAGGAGTCGGTCACGGACGGCGCAGCGAGGAGTCGGTCACGGACGGCCCAGCGAGGAGTCGGTCACGGACGGCCCAGCGAGGAGTCGCTCACGGACGGCCCAGCGAGGAGTCGCTCACGGACGGCGCAGAGAGGAGTCGCTCACGGACGGCCCAGCGAGGAGTCGCTCACGGACGGCGCAGCGAGGAGTCGGTCACGGACGGCCCAGCGAGGAGTCGCTCACGGACGGCCCAGCGAGGAGTCGGTCACGGACGGCGCAGCGAGGAGTCGGTCACGGACGGCGCAGCGAGGAGTCGCTCACGGACGGCCCAGCGAGGAGTCGGTCACGGACGGCGCAGCGAGGAGTCGGTCACGGACGGCCCAGCGAGGAGTCGGTCACGGACGGCGCAGCGAGGAGTCGCTCACGGACGGCCCAGCGAGGAGTCGGTCACGGACGGCGCAGCGAGGAGTCGGTCACGGACAGCCCAGCGAGGAGTCGGTCACGGACGGCCCAGCGAGGAGTCGGTCACGGACGGCGCAGCGAGGAGTCGGTCACGGACGGCGCAGAGAGGAGTCGGTCACGGACGGCGCAGCGAGGAGTCGGTCACGGACGGCGCAGAGAGGAGTCGGTCACGGACGGCGCAGCGAGGAGTCGGTCACGGACGGCCCAGCGAGGAGTCGGTCACGGACGGCCCAGCGAGGAGTCGCTCACGGACGGCCCAGCGAGGAGTCGCTCACGGACGGCGCAGAGAGGAGTCGCTCACGGACGGCCCAGCGAGGAGTCGCTCACGGACGGCCCAGCGAGGAGTCGGTCACGGACGGCGCAGCGAGGAGTCGGTCACGGACGGCGCAGCGAGGAGTCGCTCACGGACGGCCCAGCGAGGAGTCGGTCACGGACGGCGCAGCGAGGAGTCGGTCACGGACGGCCCAGCGAGGAGTCGGTCACGGACGGCGCAGCGAGGAGTCGCTCACGGACGGCCCAGCGAGGAGTCGGTCACGGACGGCGCAGCGAGGAGTCGGTCACGGACGGCCCAGCGAGGAGTCGGTCACGGACGGCCCAGCGAGGAGTCGGTCACGGACGGCGCAGCGAGGAGTCGGTCACGGACGGCGCAGAGAGGAGTCGGTCACGGACGGCGCAGCGAGGAGTCGGTCACGGACGGCGCAGCGAGGAGTCGGTCACGGACGGCCCAGCGAGGAGTCGGTCACGGACGGCCCAGCGAGGAGTCGCTCACGGACGGCCCAGCGAGGAGTCGCTCACGGACGGCGCAGAGAGGAGTCGCTCACGGACGGCCCAGCGAGGAGTCGCTCACGGACGGCGCAGCGAGGAGTCGGTCACGGACGGCGCAGCGAGGAGTCGCTCACGGACGGCGCAGCGAGGAGTCGGTCACGGACGGCGCAGCGAGGAGTCGGTCACGGACGGCGCTGTTAGGAGTCGCTCACGGACTCACTGTGGAAGTTGCGGACGATGTGCTGCAGGCAGAGGTCGCTGAGCGCCGGGGTGATGGCCAGGGACCAGCCGTAGTCCTCAGTAATGATCCTCCGCGCATCTCCCGCCACATTCCGCTCTTGTGCTGGTAACGGAGGAGGGGGGGACGCGCTCCCGGGCACCGGGGACTCCGCCATGCCGGCAGCTGTCACGGACACCTCTCTGGAGCCGCCGTGTGTACTGTTTCCATGACAGCACGTTACTATGGAGACAAGGCGGGGCGGTGCTGACGTCACCTGGGTCCGGCCGCGGCTGCGCACTGTGCGCGCCCTGTCTCTCCGGAGCAGTGAGGAGCCGCCATGTCCGGACTCCGCCGCTCATCTTCTGGTGGTCGCGCCATGTTGGGGTTTATGTCCCTCATCACCTCATGGGGGAGAAAGAGCGATGGAGCCACCTGAGGCTGCGCCACCCATCCGCCCACATGCCCGCACCGTGCAACGTTTAGGCCGCTTTCAGGCTTTCCGTATCCGGCATGGGGCGGCGAAAAGACTAAGGCTGGTTTCACATTTGCGTTTTTTAGCGCTGGAAAAAAACGCTAACCTGCGCATGCGTTTTTTCCCCTATCTTTAACATGGGTGCGCATACTTGCGCGCTTGTAAGCGCATGTATGCGATTTTCATGCGCTGCGTTTTTTTGGGGTGTGCGATTGGATTTTCCAGACGCATCATGTTGCATTTTTTGGCCCTGCAAAAAAGCGCATGCGCACATATGCGCACGTTTTGCGCTAAAAAGGGCCATTATAGCCTATGGAT